>NW_012122487.1:10366456-10386482 GCF_000951035.1 Colobus angolensis palliatus
AATTTTCGTATAAGGAGTAAGGAAAGGATCTAGTTTCAGCTTTCTACTTATGGCTAGCCAATTTTCCCAGCACTATTTATTAAATAGGGAATCCTTTCCCCATTTCTTGTTTTTGTCAGGTTTGTCAAAGATCAGATGGCTGTAGATGTGTCGTATTATTTCTGAGGGCTCTTAATAAACCTGCTTTCACTTTACTCTTTGAACTCACTCTGAATTGTTTCTTGTGTGAGATCCAAGGGCCCTCTCTTGGGGTCTGAATTGGAATCTCTTTCCGGTAACACTTTCACATTCATACACTATGTGGCGCTGCTCTTTTAGCAATTTTCCGATTCCCCCATATGCCAACATGGGTATTCCTTATTGCATTTTCCCATCTTCTGTGCCATGTTTCTATGTTCTTTGTAGCACAAGGAAATCCATTCTGCATGCATTCATATACAGACCACAAGTCTGGTGAAAACAATACTGGCGATAAAACAGTAACATACATAACTTTCTTCTTATCTTACTATTTGCAGAATTATTTTCTAACCAGTCAGTGACTGCAGGGGCTTCTTCAGGCATATGCAGCTTCAATTCATTAAAAGTTCCTGAAATGTCATCAGCTATAAATATTGCCATTGTTGGCAAGTTGAAGTTTCTGTGGTTGCTATGTTATGTGGCCAATCCACTCGTCTGAATTTTCAACCAAATGCATTGGGCTGAATGGCAAGGTCGAACTTTATTGGTAACACCTTAAAATTCACTTTTAGAAGCCTTGACTGCATCAAATTCCAAATTTGTCATTGTGTAGTTTGGAGATTCAATTGAAAATAATTTTCTTCTACACAAAGGGCAATAACAAACTAATAATTGTGCCTAACATGATGCAACTACCTTGTGCTGTTATTTTCAGAAATTTAGATGTTAGGGATTTCAGACAAAAGAGGTTTAGACTTTAGGAATTTTTAACACTAGAAATTTTGATGATTCAGGATTTTAACATTTGGAATTAAGGCATTTGGGATTGTATCTTGCTGGATTATTATCCAAACCTATAATATTTATTCTTCACAATCACCTTTTATGTTTGTTGTTTATGTCTATTTCATGCCAGGCAATGAGTCAGATACTGAGGATACAATAATAGGATCTTAGGATCTGGTGCTCTGTTCCCCTAAGATAAAAAATAAAGAGTTGGAATTACACATCTGATTGAATATTGGCAATACCGGGTGAAAGTTCAATGAAGACAGTCTGTGTAATACGGTCATGGCTCAAAGGGATGAATTATCTTCTTCTACCAACCCATTCACTGGCTTTTTAAAATTGAAATGCAATTTTAAAATAGTAAAGTTCCTAGATCTTAAATGTACAACTTGATGAGTTTTTCCATATCTAGTTACCCGTGTAACCACTACGAGAGTAATAGACAGAATATTTTCAGCATTCCAAAGGTTCCAACATGTCTGTTTCTAGTTAAAATGCTTCTCCACATTGAGAGTATTCTGGACAGGGCGCGGTGGCTCACACCTGTAATCCTAGCACTTCAGGAGGCCGAGGTGGGAGGATTACTTGAGGTCAGGAGTTCAAGACCAGCCTGGCCAAAATGGTGAAATCCCATCTCTATAAAAATACAAAAAATAATAATAATAATAATAAAAATTGCCAGGTGTGGTGGCACATGCCTGTAATCCCAGCTGCTTGGGAGGGTGAGGCAGAAGGATCCTCTGAACCTGGGAAGCGGAGGTTGCAGTGAGCTGAGATCACACCACTTCACTCCAGCCTGGGCAACACAGCAAGACTCTATCTAAAAAAAAAGAGAGAGAGAGTATTCTGTACTCTTTCGCCTAACAAACATATATTTTTGAGATTCAACCATGTTGTATTTAGCAGAAGTTGTATTATTTGTTGTTACATGATAAGTAATTCTTAAATTATTATTACTTAAAGTTAGTTTAGCATTAAAAAAGTACATCATTGATTTCATAGTTAATGCTAAACTAACTTTACATTTATAAGATGAATTTATGTATTTTTTGTTTGTGCAAATGGATATTTTTTATTAATTTTTAATTTTTGTGGGTACATAGTAGTTGTATATACTTATGGGTTACATGAGATATTTTGGCATAGGTATGCAATATGTAATGATCACATCAGGGTAAGTGGTGTATCCATCTTCTCAAGCATTTATCCTTTGTTTACAAATAATCCAATTATACTCTTTTAAAAATGTGGAATCAAATTATTTTAGACTATAGTTACCTTGTTGTGTTAGCAAATACTAGATCTTATTCATTATTTCTAACTAGTTTTTGTACCTATTAACCATTCTCATCCCCTAATCCCCAGCTTCTCATTATTCTTCTCAGCCTCTGGTAACCATGCTTCTACTTTCTATGTTCATGAGTTCAATTGTTTTGATTTATAGATCCGACAAATAAATGAGAATACGTGATGTTTGTCTTTCTGTGCCTGGGTTACTTCACTTAAAATAATGACTCAAGTTCTAACCATGTTGTTGTAAATAACTGGATCACATTCTTTTTAATGGCTAAATAGTACTGCAATGCATATATGTACCACATTTTCTTCATCCACTCATCTTTTGATGAACACTTCGATTGCTTCAAAATTTTAGGTATCGCAAACAGTGCTGCAACAAACATAGGAGTGTAGACATCTCTTCAGTATATACTGATTTTCTTTCTCTGGGGCATATACCTAGCAGTGGAATTGCTGGATCATATGGTAGCTCAATTTTTAGTTTCTTGAGGACCCTCCAAACTGTTCTCCATAGTGGTAGTAGTAACAATGTACAAGTGTACAAGTAGTAGTGGTCCCACCAACAGTGTACAAAGATTCCCTGTTCTCCATATCCTTGCCAGCATTTACTGCCTGACATTTGGGTAAAAACCATTATAACAGGGATGAGTTGATATCTCATAGTAGTTTTGATTTACATTTCTCTGATAATCAATGATGTTGAGCACCTTTTTATATGCTGGGTTGCCATTTGGATGGATGTCTTCTTTTGATAATTGTCTATACAAATGTTTTGCTGTTTAAAAATCAGATTATTAGATATTTTTTTCCTGTAGAGTTTTTTGAGTTCCTTACATATTCTGGTTATCAATCCCTTGTCAGATGGGGAGCCCCATTCTATGGGCTGTCTCTTCACCTTGTTGAGTTTTCCCTTTGCTATGCAGAAAGGGAAAACTGTCCTTTCTCAATGTATATTCTTGGCACTTTTGTCAAAAATGAGCTAACTGTAGATGCATGGATTTATTTCTGGGATCTCAATTGTGTTTCACAGGTGTCTGTTTTTGTGCCAACACCATACTCTTTTGGTTACTAGAGTTCTGTAGTACAATTTAAAGTCAAGTAATATGAGTGTTCTAGTTTTCTTCATTTTGCGAAAGATAACTTTGGTTATTCTGGGTCTTTTGTGGTTCCATCTAAATTGTAAGATTTTTTTTTTGTTTCAGTGAAGAATATTATCAGTATTTTGATAGGGACTGCATTGAATCTGTCAATTGCACTGTGTAACATGAATGTTTCAACAATATTGATTCTTCCAATCTGTGGACATTGGATACCTTTCAATTTTTGTGTGTGCCTTCTTCTATTTATTGCATCAATGTTTTAGAGTTTTTATTGTGGCAAGCTTTCACTTCTTTGGTTAAGTTAATTTTTAGGCGTTTTATTTTATTTGTAGATATTGTAAATGGGATTACTTTTTTAAATTCTTTTTAGGTTGTTGACTGTTGTGATATAGAAATACTTCTGATTTTTGTATGTTTATTTTGTATCCTGAAACTTTACTGAATTTATCAGTTCTAATAGTTTCTTGGTGAAATCTTTAGATTTTTTCAAATACAAGATCATATCATTTGCAAAAAAGAATAAGTTGACTTTTTTCTTTTCAATTTGGATATTCTTTATTTCTTTCTCTTGTCGGATTACTGTAGCTTGGACATCCAGTTATGTTGAATAACAGTGATGACAGTGGGCATTCTTGTCATATTCTAGATCTTAGAAGGAAGGCCATCAGTTTTTACCTATTCAGTATGATACTAGCTATGAGTATGTCAGATGGCCTTTATTATGTTATGCTTCTTCTATACCCTGTTTCTTAAGTGTTTTTATCATGAAGGGATTTTTAATTTTGTTGAATGATTTTTCAGTATGAATTGAAATGCTCATATTACTTTTGTCCTTCATTCTGTTGATATGATGTATCACAATGATTAATTTGTATATGTTGAATCATTCCTGCATCCCTGGGAAAAACCCTACTTGGTCATGGTGAATAATCTTTTTAATGTGTTGTGGAATTTGATGTACTAGTGTTTTGTTAATATTTACATCAATATTCATCAGTGATATTGACCTATAGTTTTCTTTTTGTAATGTGTCTTTGGTTTTGGTATTAGGGTAACATTGGCCTCATAGAAGGAGTTTGGAAGTATTCTCCTCTACTTTTTGGAATGGTTTGAGTAGAATTGGTATTAGTTTTTCTTGAAATGTTTGGTACAATTCAACAGTAAAGTCACCAGGTTTCAGGCTTTTCTTTAGTAGGAGACTTCTTACTATAGCTTTGATCTCATTACCTTTTCATGGTCTGTTCAAATTTTGAATTTCTTCATGGTTCAATATTGGCAGATTGTATGTGTCTAGGAATTTATCCATTTCTTTCAGATTTTACAATTCATTTCAATATAGTTGCTCATGATAGCCACTAATGATCCTTTTAAATTTCTGTGGTATTTGTTGTAATGTCTCCTTTTATTAAAGTCTCTAATTTTATTCATTCAGGTTTTCTCTCTTTTTTTTCTTAATTACTCTGGATAATGATTTGTCAGTTTATCTTGTCAGACCATTTTTCTGTTTCATTGATCTTTTACA
This sequence comes from Colobus angolensis palliatus, assembly GCF_000951035.1. Lineage (NCBI taxonomy): Eukaryota > Metazoa > Chordata > Mammalia > Primates > Cercopithecidae > Colobus > Colobus angolensis. Next base: position 10,371,347 of record NW_012122487.1, read on the forward strand.
TTGCTATCTTCATCTCAATTTCATTTATCTTTATAATACTATCATTATTTATTTTCTTCTACTAATTTTAGTTTCTGTTTGCTCTTGATTTTCTAATTCCTCAAGCTGCATATCTGGGTTATTTATTCAAATTTTTTCTTTTTTGATATATTTTTAGCTATAAGCTAAATATTTTCCTCATAGTAATGTTTTCACTGTATCTCATAGGTTTTGGTATGTAGTGTTTTCATTATAATTTGTTTCAATAATATTTTCAGTTTCCTTCTTAATTTCTTCATTGACATACTGGTCATTCATGAGCATATTGTTAAAATCCATATGTCTGCATAATTTTCAAAATTGCTCCTGTTAATGATTTCTAGTTTTATTCCACATGGTCAGAGAAGATGCTTGATATCATTTCAAATTTTTTGAATATTTTAAGCCTTAGTTACCTAACATATGGTCTATCCTTGAGAATAATCCATGTACTGAGGAGAAAAATGTGTATTATGCAACCATTGGGTGAAATGTTCTGTAAATATCTATTAAGTCCATTTGGTCTACAGTACAGATTAAGTCTGATATTTCTTTGTTGATTTTCTGTCTAAGACATCATCCTAATGCTGAAAGTGGGGTGTTGAAATATCCAGCTATTATTGTATTGAGGTCTGTCTCCCTCTTTAGCTTTAATAATATTTGTTTTATATATCTGGGTGCTCCACTGTTGGGTACATATATTTACAATTGTTATATCATCTTGCTGAATTGACCCCTTTATCATTACATAATGACCTTTCTTGTCTCTTACGGTTTTTGTCTTGAAATCTATTTTTTCTGATATATGTATAGAAACCCTTGTTCTTTTTTGGTTTCCATTGGCATGGAATATCTTTTTCTACTCCTTTTTTAGTCTATGTGTATCTTTATAGGTGAAATGCGTTTTTTTTTTTTTTTTGTAGGAAACAGATCATTGGGTCTTGTTTTTTTTTTTAATTTATTCAGCGACTCTATATATTTTTGTTGGTGAGTTTAGTTCATTTCTATTCAATATTATTATTGGTAAGTAAGGACCTTCTCCTGCCATTTTGTTTTCTGGTTGTTTTTGTCATCTTCTCTTCTCTCTTTCCTGCCTTCCCTTTTTTCCTTCAGTGAAGGTGATTTTCTCTGGTTATATGATTTAATTACTTGGGGTTTTTGTTTTATTTGTTGTTGTTTTTGTGAGTGTGTATCCATTGTATGTTTTTTGATTTGAGAATACCATTAGACTTGCAAATATCATTTTACAAGGCATCATTTTAGGCTGATAGCTACTTAACACTACTTGCATAACCAAACAAAATAACAAGCAAAAAGGAAGCTAACTAAAAACTTTACACTTTAAGTTTGTTCCTCTGCTTTTTAATTTTTTGTTGTTTCTATTTTACTGTGTATGTTTTGAAAAGTTGTTATTATATTTGATTGGTTCGTCTTATAGTTTTCCTACTTAGGTAAGAGTAGTTTACACACCACAGTTACAGTGTTATAATACTCTGTTTTACTATGTGCTTACTATTACCAATGATTTTTGTACCTACTCATGATTTTTTCTTTCTTTTTAACATCCTTTTCTTTCAGATTGAAGAACTACCTTTAGGATTTCTTGTAGAGCAGGCCTGGTGTTGGTGAAATCCCTCAGCTTTTGATTGTCTGGAAAGGTCTTTATTTCTCCTTCCTGCTTGAAGGACATTTTCACCAAATACACTATTTAGGCTAAAAGCTATCTTTTCTTCTGTACATTAAATATGTCATACCACTCTTTTCTGGGCTATAAGGTATCCACTGAAAAGTCTGCTGCCAGACATATTAGAGTTCCTTTGCATGTTTTTTCTTTCCTCTTGCTGCTTTAGGATCCTCTCAACCTTTTCAAGTTTGATCACTAAACGCCTTGAGGTAGTCTCGTTAGGGTTAAATCTCTTTGGTATTCTATAACCTTTTTGTACTTGGATTTTGATATAATTCTCTAGGTTTGGTAATTTATCTGTTACTATGCCCTGGTGTAAATTTTCTTCCCCTATCTTTTTCTGTACCTCCTCTCCAAGGCCAGTAGCTCTTAGATTTGTTCTTTTGAGGCGACTTTCTTGATTGTGTAGTCAGGTTTTATTTTTAAACTCTTTCTTTCTTTCATCTGCTCTGACTTTGTATTTTCAACTAATCTGTCTTCAAGCTCATTAATTCTTTCTTCTACTTAATCAATTCTGCTATTGTAAGACTCTGATGCATTCTTCATTATGCCAATTGCATTTTTGGCTCTAGAATTTCTATTTGAATCCTTTAAATCATTCCAACCTCTGTTAAATTTATCTGATAGAACTATTAATTTCTTCTCTGTGTTATCTCGAATTTCTTTGAGTTTTCTCAAAACAACTCTTTTGAAATCTCTGCCTGAAAAGTCACATATCTCTGTTTCTCCAGGACTGATCCTTGGCACCTTATTTAGTTTGCTTAATGAAGTCATGTTTTCCTGGATGGTCTTGATGCTTGTAGATATTAGCAGTGTCTGGGCATTGAGTAATTAGGTATTACTTATAATCTTCACAGTCTGGGCTTGTTTGGAAAGGATTATTTAAAAGAACTTGGGTGCTGCCATCTAAACTGTATCTACATTAGGGGGCTCCCCAATGTCATAATGTGGTGGTTCTTACACTCATAGAGGTACTGTGTTGGTGTTCTTGGATCAAATCCAGAAGAATTCTCTGAATTACCAGGTACAGACTTGTTCTCTTCCCTTACTTTCTTACCAACAAATGGAGTCTGTCTTTCCTAGTTGAGTCACCTTGGGCTTGGAGTGGGGTGACACAAGTACTGCACCCTACTAGGGTTAAGGCCCAGTGCTGCGTTAGCATCAGGTCTGACCTAGTGCAATCCTAGTGTAGACACCACCACTGGGACTTCATAGGTAGTACTGATGGCAGCAGCGGCCCATCTAGAGCAGAAGCTGCCATGACACCAGCTGCCATGGGGAAGGCATGACTGGGATTGTGCATTCCATGGAGCCAGGGACAAGCAGAAGCCCTGCCCCCTTCAGAGTTGACAGGGAGGGAACTTCACACCCACCCCCAGCACAGATGCAGCCACCCAGCTGCAGCTGCAGAGTCGGGTATCACAGTGCTCTTGGGGGCCCAGAGCAGTCAGAAGCCCCACCCTCCTGGGCACAACTGCAGCTGTCCAGCTATTGTTGTGGACCCAGGGACCGCTGCATGATCAGGGGTCCGGGAAGGCCCAGGCTGCCCCTGCAGGCTTGGAAGTGCCTGCTCCCGCTGTTGGGCCTCTCCCAACTCCCAGCACCTGCTCTGATCTCAGAGCAAGATTGGGGCTGCCCCCAGGTGCTGTTGTAGCCTGGCCGGGCTGGTGCATGCTCAGGGCACTACTGACACTCCAACCCCTGCTGCCTCAGCTCCGTCCAGATTTGGGTGGCAACAAACATGAGAGGGAGGCCAAGGTGGGGGTATTGAGGAAGCTTGGCGCTGGCCTGAGCCACCCCTTGGCATAAACGGCCTGGGTATCATTAAGGGCATCAGGAAGCAGACAAGCTCCTGGGTAGAAGAGGGTGGATGCCTGGTGGAGCACCACCTTTAAGCTGGGGAGGGCCTGAAACCTAGAAGCTGGGTTGTTGGTCACAGACCAGAGTGGAAACTTGTGGTGCTTTCTCCATGCCGGCTCATGCCTGCCTTGGACCAATCAGTGCACATTTCCTCCCCACTGAAGCCCATATAAACTCTGGAGTCAGCCAGACTTGAAAAGATGACAGGGTGACCAGCTGCGGAGAAGACCTACCCACCCAAGGCTCTCCACTCTACTGAGAGCTGAGGAAACAATGGGACAGCAAGCTGCAGGAAGGAGCTACCCACCCCGTGGTCTCCCCTCTGCTGAGAGCTGAAGAGACAACAGGACAGCGAGGACTCACAGGGAACTGGCACCTGTGTCAGCACCTGGAGCTGCCTGTCCCATTGCAACTATCATGCCTGGCTGTGAGCAGTGGCCAGAACTCATGCCTGCTTGCTCACACACCCCTCACCACTCTGCTTTGCCTTGGAAAGTGTGGGATACAGGCTGGTAGAGTGAGGCCAGTGCATCCTGCCAAGCCAAGTAGGCAAAATGAGCCCAGAGGGCCTGAGCAAAACATGGGCAAAGGAGCCACTTCCCACAGAGGTTTCTAGCTAGAAAAAAAAACACTCCAAGGATTCTATTACATTTCTCAGGTCTCATCCAGGATCTGTGGAAGGGTGAGTAAACATGGACTTGTTCTTTGTTCTTTGTTCTTTTTTTTTAGAGTCCCTAAACTCCACAATAGTAAAAACTGAAAGAAAAAAAAACAGCCCTCTATCAGTCATTTAAAAGTGACTAGCATGGCTGCCAGACTTGAGGCATGGGGGACACTAGGGAGGACACTGTGAATCCCTCATCACTCCTGGGTGTTGGGAATGTTGCCTTTGTTCCAATCCAGTTTCCCTTCATGGAAGTCTAGCCATTGGGTGGGATTGGAAGGAAGTTCTGGGGCAATTGAGTGTATCTGGCTGAGGCTATAACTTGGTGTTACCCAAAGACCCCTGGAATAACTTCAGTTCTCGACCACCCATTTAGGTGTCATCACTAGGACCTAGTTTTTCCTCTCATCATTTCGTTTGTGGCTGTAATGATTCCTATCTCTTTTTTCTATACAACGTTAAAGGTATTGTTGCAAACCATAGAAATAATACTACTGGGTTGAATGAGAATTTGGCTTAGTCATCAAAGTATAAAATGGAAGCTTAAGAATGGCACAGACAAAAGAGAAGTGTGCCTTGGTATCTGCATATAAATATGTGGTGAAAATGTTCTGGTCATTTCCTTGGTTGGCAACTTAGTGCCAAGAACCTTGAGGCGCAGAAAAGAAGCATGGCTTCAGGAAGAAAGCATTAATTTCAATATCATTCTGCAGTATTGGACCTTTTCTGTAATTGGACCTTTTCTGTAAACGTGAGGGCAAATGGTCCGAGGTCTCATATGTGCAGACCTTCTTTTCCCTGCAGAGTAATCTGGACCTTTGCTGACATTTTAGAATTGATTCAGCTCTCCTAGTGGCCGTATTAGGTTAGGCTGCAAGGGGCAATCCCAGGTAACTAGGGAAGCAAACCATAGAGGTACCCCCAGCAAGAGAGTCAACTCCCTCCACTCCACCCTACTTCTATTGTGCTAAAATATAGCTAATACAGATTGCTATAAAAGTATGGAATAAACTTACTGAAGCCAATCTTGGAGAATAATAATGTTTAGAATGAAAACTAGGTTGAAGTAAAGGCAAAAAAGCAGAAGGAAAGGCTGGGGACTATCAGAAGTTTTATATCAGTGGGGCAAAAGGGAAAATCAATTCTCCCAATGAGTGCATATACTGGAGGAATAGAAGTATAATCTTCTCTTAATTGGTTTTAGGGGTATCTAGGGAGCTGTGTGCTGGCTGTCACAATTCAAATTCAGAGAGCATATTGCACAACTTCCAAACACAATAGAGATGAAGCGGAGTTTATTTCTTTTCTTCTTGCCATACTTGGACCAGTAAAAACCTTCCCCACAAAGAAACAGTTAAAATTATAACCTTGTGAGTATTTCTCTAAAATTATCTAATTTTCCCCTAATATTACGAATTCTAGTTTTTCATTTTATGGATATATTTTTCTGTAGCCTTAAAAGAAAATCTCAAGACAGGATACTTTATGAGGCATTCTAAACATTTACCAAAATTAAATATATTACTTATTTGAAAATCATATTGGTATTTTAATAGTAAAACTAACACCACTCCTACCAATGAGTGAAAATGAGTTATTTAGTTACCACATACTTACTGAGTACTCTATTTAGAAAATGACGTAAACCAATAGTTTTGAAACTATGCTTAACTCTTTTCTTGCTCAATTTTAGATCCAGTGCCTCAAAATATCCTGTAATTCCTTACCACCCCAATATTCTCAAATCCAATTTCTTCTCACAACCTCCTAGCCCATTATCCTAGTTCATGTCCATGCCACCAACTCTAGTCAATGCTACCATCACTTTTCTGCCAGATGACAGAAATAACCTGCTTATTAAAATGTGTGCTTACCTACAGTCTACTCTCCAAATAATGGCACGAATTATGTATTAAAAACTTAACAAATTACATTGGCTCTCTAAAATTATCCAATAGCTTCTAATTTCACCTAGAATAAAATCCAAATTTGAATATTGGCCTAGTAAGGCCTACATTCTTTACTTCAGTGACTCCAGACGGCCCTTCTTGTTAAGACTTTGGCATATCTGAAATGCCCTTTTCCTGGATATTTTCATGTCTCTCACCTGTCATCTTTCAGAAGGAATGTGGCTAACTACCTTTTCTAGGTACTTACTCTTTTCCACTCCTATTGGGAATTATTTTTTCTCTGAGGGACTTACAATATTCTGTCATCCTATTATATAATTGTTTATTTATTTATTTATTCATATCTCTCAGTATGTAAACAACTGCCTAGAAATTTACGAAACCCACTGAGTATGAGTTATGTGGGCAAGGACTTCTTTTTGGCCCTTTACCAGAGTATTTTCCTGCCTATAACATCATATGGAACAGTGTCTGGTATATAACATAAAATCAATAAATATTTGTTAAATTAATATTTAGAAGAGTAAACAAAGTAAAATGAAAAATAGAAAAAGAAAGGAAAGAAGAAAGACAAGAAAATAAAGAAGCATAGGCTGGGCACAGTGGCTCACACCTGTAATCCCAGCACTTTGGGAGGCAGAGGCAGGCGGATCACAAGGTCAGGAGATCAAGACCACGGTGAAACCCCGTCTCTACTAAAAACACAAAAAATTAGCCAGGTGCGGTGGCGGGCTCCTGTAGTCCCAGCTACTCGGGAGGCTGAGGCAGGAGAATGGTGTAAACCCAGGAGGAGGAGCTTGCAGTGAGCCGAGATCGCGCGACTGCACTCCAACCTGGGTGACAGAGCGAGACTCCGTCTCAAAAAAATAAAAAAAAAATAAAAATAAAGAAGCATAAAATTGATAAATTAAGACACAAAAATAAGTGATTTCTTGGTCTTAGTTTTTAATAAATGGCATGAGAACTATTGATATCTTATGTTCATTTGCATTCCATGTCTGCCTTTTCCACTAAATTATTTTGGATATGCATTTTCATGTCATTTCATCTCCTCAGTCACTTTAAGTGACTTTAAGTAATATGAGAGATGGAAGGAAAGGGAAAAGAGAACAGAATTAGCAACAAATAATGCAAGAAACATTTAAGTTTGTGAAGGGAATAGTCACTTTCAGTTTGAGTGAAGTATAAATTTCATAAAAGGAACTTGTAAACCCTAAGTTGATTGTTAAATGGCAGACAGTTATTGAATACCAGGAAATGTATTTAGAACTTTATTGTCTAGCTATGAAGGGGGAAACATTTTCTTGATGGATAAAAATTATTGGAGAATATTTCCACATAATAACTTCAGAGGAATTTTAGAATCAGGAAAATAATAATATTGTATTGTAAAAATGCCCTATAATATTCCATAGCAACTATTTTTATAGGTGGTATAGAAACAATCTGGAGTCTACTCACAATCATTAACACTTATTTTCAGGTTTAACAATCTCCCTGATCCCCATCCATTTGTGCAGCATATGTCCTTTAATTTATCTTCATAACTATTTTATCTGTTTGCATCTGCATATTCTATATTTTTCAATCCAACACCTAGGACATAGTACGCTTAGTGAGTGGTTTTTGAATAAACTTAAAATCAAACACATTTGAAATGGATTGTTATGCTATGAAGTCATGCTTAAGTATATATGTCATCAGTAGAATAGATTGATTTTTTAAATAAATGAAAGTTTTAATTCTATTGCTACTACTATTACCACCAAGAATTTTGAGTATACAGCTTCTCTTTTTTTCTAACTAATAAATTATTGAATTATTTCAGCATCAGATATTGTATTAAAGTCTTTGTGTCATTTACTCTTCACAACATCTCCAAAAGTGGGAATTATTATCATGCCTATTTCACAAATGAGTACAGTGAAGCTCAGAGAATTAAGAGCCTAACCAAGGCACATGGTTCTGAAGTAGTGGAAAAGGGAAACAAAGGAAATGGATACCTGGGATAAGAAATGTGTGAGCTTTATGCAAATAAATTTAAAAAATAAAGAAAAAATATGTAAAATGGGGATGCCAAGAATTAACACACGGGAATGGGATGGAATAGGAGGAGGTAGAATGGACTGTTGATTTATAAAATACTCATGTATACATGTATGTTCAGGTGTATGTGTATATATTTGTATGTGTTTATGAATTTATGTGTGTTGGCATATGCATGACTGTATAAACAGGCCATATTTCCTAACTGTCCACTGAAAAGGCTTAGAAACAAGGCACCCAGGTATTGACAAGCACATGTAGGACCCAGATCTTGGTTTCTACTACTGCACTCCAATAAAAGAAATCAGGGCTTCTTGAAATGTTACTGAGTACAGGGTTAGGACAGGGACGATGAGCCTAGAATATCGCGTTAGACCAGGAAGCAAGAAAGTGCTAAACACAATGATGGAATCTGTCACACAGACATTGGAGTCAGCTTAAAGGGGCTCCCATTTTCCAAATTAAGGACAATTTGAGTGCCAAAATAAGGAGAGTAATGGATGACAAAGAATTGGAAAAATTAGGGATCTATGACTCCATATCAATAACAAATAGATTAAAAAGAAATGTGGAGGAAGGGATAATTGAATACTTATTTATGGTAAAATGCCAACTATTGACTGTTAAATATGGCAGAAGTGGTGGAATATCCCCTTTTTGTAATCATTACAGTAAAGATTTTATCAGGTAAGAATCAATAATAAATGCTTAATCTGAGAGAGAAATTTTCATGAAGAATTTAATATATGTTTGGTCTTAAAGCATTTCCCCACAAATTCCTTATTAGTAGCAATAGAATATACTATACAGTGGAAGAATAGAGGAGCACTTGGAGCAGGTAATCAAAACTAATTCCACAAATAGGGACCGATGAACTTAATGCACCATTACATATAATACTATGAGAAGGCTGCAACATCATTTATGTTGTATTCCAGATGGGAAAGCATAACTTGAATCTAATCATAAGGAAACATCAGACAGTCTATTTAGAAAGAGAAACAGTCTATTTAGAAAGGAAGTATGGTAAATATTATTCAGCAAAAAATTTCAGTGTCATGTAAGACTTAGAAAGGCTAAGGAAGTATTCTGATTAAAGGAAACTGTAAAGATATGATAACTGATCCAAGACCTGATTCTGTACAGGAGAAAAACTTGTATAAAGGAGATTACTGAGTGAAGTAAGAAGCAAAAAAAGTGGAAGAGTTCCTAGAGTGATATTGGAGCAAAGCATCTGGCCTATCACAAAGCCAGAAGATGCCCTGACTCATATAATTTATGATAAAGTTGATAGGAAACGATACTCTTGCAAGTGTTCAGATGCTTGTTGCTTATTTGATTCATCATCTCCTTTATATAATAGAAGGATATCAAATTATAAAGCAAAGAGGGAAAAATGCTAACATTAGGTAAATTAAGGTAAAGGATTACAGATGGTCTTTGTACTATTTTTGGAAATTCTCTGTAAGTTTGAAATTACTTATAAATACAAAATTTTATTATTTATTTATTTATTTATAATAAAACACACACAATTTAAAATTCTAAGAATAGATCTTCTATGGAAAACTCTAGAGGGGTCACACACTTCACAAACATAAAAGGTCTCTTTAGCAGCTAGTGGTAAAATAGACAATTAAAAATAAACATGTTGTCTTTTAAAACCAATATTACAAGTGATTAAATAAAACTTTTTTGACTATAAATTTAAGATGTCATATCAACTTTGATGAGTAGACAGTAACTTACTTTAGGCTTTGTCTCTAGCAGTAATCCGTATTCACTACTCTTTTCCAGGCTATAAAATTTCAAACTCAATGGGAGTAGCAAAGAAAAATCCAATGATCCAGAATAATGGCTTAGCATTTCTTTCACAATTTTTTAATGATTCTTTCTTATTGCCCTTTAACGCCCATTGTTCTGACTAATAATGCTTATTTTAAAATCTAAATCAATTTTAAAATAAAATTAAACATGTAAAATGCATGGCTTGTAAAACGTGAAACACTTGGCTATCTCTAAAACATTGCTAGGGATAATGATTAAATCCAAAACGAGTGTTCCAATTCTTTTCAGCAAAATAGGAAAGTTTTTTTTATTTTTTATTTTTTTATTTGTTTTTTAAATTTAAGGTAAGAAATACTGACTAACAAAAACAGAAACTAGATGTGTGCCATCATGATAATTGCCTTAGTCCATTTATGCTGTTATAACAGAATACCCGATACTGGACAATTTATAAGAAACCAAAATTTGGTCTCTCACAGTTGTTATGAAGACTGAGAAGTCCAAGATGAAGTTGTTGGCAACTAGTGTGGGCCTTGTTATTGTATCCCCATGGAGTGGAAGGCAGAGGGCAGGAGAAGATGAAAGTGTGTCCTCGCTGTCAGAAGAGTGAAGGAGAGCAAATCCATTCCTGCAAGCCCTCTTATAGCAGCATTAATCTATTCATGAGGGTGGAGCAGATTAGACTCCACCTCCCAACACTGGTGCATTGGGGTTTAAGTTTCCAACACATGAATTTTCGGGGACACATTCAAGCAATAGCAATAGTTGAAACGAAATTTTATGTTCTAAATTATTCACATGGTTGTTTATGATTGCCACTTTTTCTAATGTTGACAGGAGTAGGGCATATGTAAATTTATATATGTTTATGTATCATTGATACGTATTGTTTTGGCTCTGTGAAAAGGAGTCTGTATTTTATCCAGAAGACATCATTTTTGTATCAAGAATAAGTTTTTGTGTATATCCTCTAAAAGTTGAACTAAATAAACTGGAAAATTTGGGGTTTTCAAAAATTTCTAGATGTCATAAAGGAGGCAGAAAACCTAGAGTAGTATTAGAGCAGAGCCTCTAGTATAGCTCATAGCTAGAAGGGGCATTTAACCATACTTTATGATGAAAATTAACACAATACAGTACTCTTACAAATGCGCACATGCTCATCTGACTCAGCAGCTCTCTAATATGGGCTTCTCACTTGCTTAGGCCCATATTACTGGTAATTTGAAGAAAAGAAAAGAACTTGATATTTTCTGATGGCTACTGTGTGTGTATTATTGAGCTTCATTAACTTTTTCAGATCAAAATTTATAAGGTGAAATTTGCAAGTGTTAAATACATTTGTTGAGTATCACCCATGTAATAAACACCCTTCATTAATTTTTATGTAACTCAAATTTTCCAAGTATTATTGACCAAAATTGGCCCCCATTACATAGTAGTATCAGGCTAGTTGACAAAGCAGTAACTGCAGTGTAGTTAAGCCTAGAGATGAATTAACCCTAAGAGGGTAAGTTGGACTACTATATGCTGGCTATGATCCAGGTGCAGAATGAGGTACATTTTTCTTCTAAGTTATTTACTTATCCTTGTTGTTAGTATATCTTTTGGAATTAATTCCTTTATTTTGCTGAAATATTTTAAGATTGTTTTCATAGGTGTTCTTTTGGTGAAAACATTCTGAAGGCTTTTATGACTGAGAATGTCTATTTTATTCTGGCATTTAAATGCTACTTTAATTAGACCAAAAAAATCTGACTCTGTTATTATTTTCCTTTAGTGTCTTCTATATTTTACACCATTTTCTTCTTGCAATCCATATTGCAGTTGGAAATGTATTGAAAATTTGTTTATTTTTCCTTGCGTTTCTTTCTGAAAGTGTTTAGACCTTTCTGTATTTTGAAATTCTTAAAATTTTACTTTTTGTTCAGGTTTTATTCTTTGTATATATTCTACTTGGCAACTTACAAATATTTAGGATTTCTCCCTCCTGCCTGGCATTTTACTTGTTTATTTTTCTTAATTCTGGAAATTTCTGAGTTAATACTTTTTCAGATATTTCTTCTTTATACTTTATTTTTATTTTGGTTACTGCCTCTATACAGATTTTGACACTTCTATTTCTACCTGTCTAAATGGCTATGTCTTCACTTGACATTATCTTCTCTTTATGCCTTCCTAATACTTCCTGAAAAAATTTCTCTATTTAATCTTCCAGATCATTGATACATTCTTCCATTGTGCTCATTTTGTTATTCAATACTTCTTTTCGATGCTTTATGCACATTAACATGTTTTTATACCATGTGTTTCCAATTGTCTTCTAAACATTTATTTACAAGTCATGTTACCATTCTCTGTTACTCTTTGAAAATATTCAGTGTCTTTAATTCTTGTTTTATTTGTAACTCAAATTTGGCTTTATCCCTTGTATGATTTTTGGCGTGATTACTTTCTTTTGTAATATTTGTGCTCTGCTGATGTAAGAAATCTTATAGCCTTTTCCTGAGAGCTTATATTTCCCTGTAAATAGTTGTTACTTAATATTGCCTTGCCAAAAGGCTGAAACCTAGGTTCTACCTTTGCCTGCCCCTGCAGAGTTAAGAGTAGGAAAGAATTGAGCTTCAGAATGGGGGATTTCTGAAAGTATAATCTGGGATAGGTCATTTTCTATTTGCGTTCTCTTTAGAGACCTTGCTTCTTAGATGAATGTCCATTTTTTAACCATTTACTGAGACCTGCATTTGTGTGCTGGGGTGGAGGTGGTGGAAGGAGCCACGGAGGGCTATCAGAAACACCTGTACTCCTTATTCACTTGCCACCCCAGCAGGAATTAGTATCACCTGAGGTTTCTCTCCCATTCCCACACCAGGGCACAGATATAGCAAGGTTTTTTCAGCCTTTTCTATAGCAAAGGGGCAGATGATGATCCTCTCAGGGGAAATTCAGGTAAAAGAAAAAAAAATGGAACTGAAAATATTTTCCCCAGGAGAAACTTCCCAGCATTACTCATCCCTCTTCCACTGTGAGTATTACTGTCTTACAATGAGACCCAAATATAAATACATTTGTTTCCCTAGGAGGTTCTTACAGGTTTTCACTAGCTCTTCTAATTTGTAAACTCTCCTCCATTTTGAAAACATCACTGAAATGAGTTTAGGGTGAGGTATTTGGGAGGAAGACAGCCGCTTCTTTTAGTCTGACATTTTATCCTCAGCAGCATTTCCATGTTTATACTTTTCATTCTTGCTCTAGTGAACAAGATAGTGCTGATCAAACAGAGAGAAGCCATAAAACACATGTAATTTCTTCAGCAAATGTAGTCCCTGAGGGACTAGCAGCAGCATTCAGTGAGATAAAAACTGTTATCAGCAAGGAGTTACAGAAATAGGGTAGGGAATGTTTATTGCAATCTTACAGATTCACAGAGAGTGAATGGTATTTATTACTTCTCTTCTACAAAACTATCTTTTAGAATCACTGTGCATGCATTTCTCATCTAATTCTCCAGACAATTCCATGAGAAATTTTACATGCAAATAGATTTTCACTTAGAGTTTTGATTTTCATTAATAGCATCTAAGTGGAAGAACTCAAGGCTCTTCAGTCCTATATTACTGGTATAGTATTATTAATTGCAGACATGGCTATTTTAATTATCCAGAAATCATAGGATTTCAGAGCTGGATGAATGTGAGTGGTCATCTAATTTAACTACTTCAAATTCTAAGGAAGAAATGAAGGTCTGGGGAAGTTGGGTGAATTGAACATGTTAGCAATCCAGTTTATCCTCAGTAGAAATAACATGATTTCCCATTAAGTGCTTCTATGCATATTCTTTATGTCAATTTTGTTATTCTTTCTGGGAGATATCTATAGGATACTTCATGAAGAATGATTCTCCTCTTTCTTATTAAAATAATGATGAACACCCATAGGGTTTTTTAAAATTTTATTTTCTTGGAGTACATTGTATTGGGCTACGTATTTTTTTTTTAAAATAACATGTGCAATTAGAACTTTGGCTAAATTTATCAAAGATCAATATGAGAAATTAAATACCTAATTTACTGAAAATACTAAAGATACTTCAGTATTTTAAGGAAACAAAAAAAATATGTTTTTTTCTTCTTTAGGGCACTTTACACTGGTAAGTTGGTTTACCAGTGAAGTAAATGAATGTGAAATTGCATGAATCCTAATTATCTTAGATATTTTATTGTGAAATTCAAGGTATTTTAATAATTATTTCCATTTTACATGAATATACATTTACCATTTTCTATTATTTCGTACAGCACCAATACCACTACCTTCTTTGTGGGAACAGAGAGGTAAATTCTACTGCCCAAATTCTATTCCACAGTTCTTAATTATCCAGACAATTCTAGATTTAAAAAAATCTGCTCTTTTAATAAATTGTTAATTTTACCATACTGCCAATATATTTTAATATATTGTTAATATATTTTACTTATATAGAAATGGAAAAAGAATACTGGCCTATAAAAGTAACTATTATACTTGGTTTTATATATATATATAAAATAAATAAAATACATATGTAATATATAATTTGTTCATTTTTTTTACACTGTGTCTAATGATTTGGGATTTGGGAGACAGAAGATCAAGCTTAAGTTTGAGCTTTGCTATTGATTTCCTGCTTGTCCTCTTTGCCCCTTCAGATCTTTTCCCCACCTTTCCCCACCATGCTTTGTATCTTCAGACTGCATCAAAAGGCTCTCTTATCCTCTGGTAATAGGGACTGGCTCTGTGTCCTCACCCAAATCTCATTTCCAATTGTAATCCCCATAATTCCCATATGTCGAGGGCAGGACCTGGTGGAAGGTGATTGGATTATGGGGGCAGTTTCCCCCATGCTGTTCTCATGATAGTAAGTAAGTTCTCAGGAGATCTGATGGTTTTATAAATGTTTGACATTTCCTCCCATAGACAATACCTCTCTTACCTGCCGCCATGTAAGAGGTGCCTGCTTCTCCTTTCCCCATAATTATAAGTTTCCTGAGGCTTCCACAGCCATGCGGAACGTGAGTCAATTATATCTTTTTCCTTTATAAATTACCCAGTCTCAGGTAGTATCTTTATAGTAGTATGAGAATGGACTAATACATCCAGCTTCTGGTTAGATTCAACCAATACAGC
>NW_012122487.1:10387307-10409820 GCF_000951035.1 Colobus angolensis palliatus
CCTCCCCATTCCTTCAGTGCACTATGTTCAGTGCATTAGCAACAATGTGCATCATTTGGGATGCTTTATTTCTCTCATCTTCTCCATTCCCTTCAACAAAATATTGTGAGACTCACTTATACTAGAAAGTCTGTTCTTACTAGTCTCATTCCTAACCTAAACTGACTGAAATTTTTTTTTTTAATTTCCAAGTTGTCTTTTATTATACACTTTATAATGTTTATGAATTGCCTGCTTACTTGTCAGTTTCTTATTCTAGAATAAAAACTCCCTGGGTTAGGGACTATGTGTTGCTCATTAGGACTTTCAGTGTCTAGCACTGTCTTAGTCTCTCAATGGGTTTATCATATGGCTGAATACATATGAAAATATAGGGGTTTCTTTTTAGTTTTTTTGTATTTTCAGAAAATTACTTTACTGTAAGTCGAACAAGTATATAATCAAAACCAAACAAATAAACAAATGTACCTTGACAATCTACTATTTGTTACTTTTAATTACCTTGAACTTTATATATCTTTCCAAAATATACTATCGAGGAGATGAGGGAGTATGCCCAGTCCTGGTGTTCTTGAAAGTTGAGTGAATGTGGCCTTGACAAACCACTGGAGACTGTTGAAGATAATACCTGACCCCAGCTTGGCAATCACTCAATGACAGGGGTATTATGGGATCAAGAAGTAAAACTTGGCTATATCATGTCCCCTAAGATGTTTCTTGGTTCTGAAAACCAAGGCTTTTATTAACTCTTTAATTTTAACAAGATTTTAAATGAAATTAACAGGGCAAATATATCATTCCTACCATTCCTATTTCCTATGGGATGTGATATGTTTAGTGTATTTTGTGAAATAATTTTCAAGAAGTCTGAAAATATAGCCTGGCAATAATTCCTTAGCTCTTTGTTGCTTTCTTCTTTATGCTTGCATGAAACAGATTGAATAAGCAGGGACTTATGAAATCTTGCTTCACATTCTGAGTGATAGGGAACGAGTCTGTTGTGCATGTGGAATTCATTCAATGAAGATTCTAATTTTTTCTCTTTAAATGCAAAAAATTTCTAGGACATTCTATTTTCTTTTTGTTTAAAATATGTAATCATTTTATAGAATTGGTATGCATTTATCTTATAGATTGTACTTAAACCTTTCTTGTCTTTTTAATAATGTTATTGGGCAATAAAAACAGTTTTTAAGGCTTGGCCATTTTTTTTGTATACCTTTCACATAATTTCACTTCTTGATTAGCACTCTTCATTTTTTCCCAAAAGACAACAGAAAATCATATTAAATGTATAATAATGCTTGTGTTGTGATGATAGGAAGTCATTGAAGAATCTTTTAGCAGGCACTTCCAAATATAAATAAGTTTTCTGGGAGTTGACAAGCATCAAATAACCAAACTTGGCTGCCAGCTGAATTATACATCTTTATCTTCATGTTACTGCAGTGTTCAATCTGATATTCACTCTGATGGATTTTTTTCAATCACATGTGACCTTTTCACCATTCATGCTGAGAAAAGGCATAGAGCAAAATTACTAAACAAGGCTGAGATTTTAGAACCGCTCATTGACATTTTAATTTTTATTTTATTCTTTTAAAAGAATTTTCTTGCAACCTAGCTAATGAGAATGAAGGACTATTTTAACTAATCTTTACTCACAATTAGGTATATTATTTTTAAAGGTTTCTTTCCATTTTCTAGAAAAAGTGAATCCCAGAGTAAGTGAGGAAACTCCCAATGCCCCAACAATAGTGTTGTCATGGGGGAAAAAATACCACAGGTCCATCATTTAAATGCAAGACTTACCTATTTATAAGAAATGTGCTAAGGATGACAGGAGAGTGCTCACCAGCTAGAGCGGATACTGCCACATCTAGTTTTAATTTAATTAAATTAATTAATTTATTTGTATTTAACAGATCACACTTACAGGCTGTTCTTCCACCTACACTTAAGAACTTAAGACACTGTCCAAGATGTGCCTTTTGGTTAGCAGGCCACAGTGAATGACCAGGAAGTTTGAGATTATGGCACTTAGTAAAGAAAAAAAAAAAAACCAAAACATTCCCTCAAGACTCTGAAATTAGCAAAATCTAAAAGGGCTATTTGAAAGGGAACTAACAACATGCATTTAAAAGAGGTCACAGTGTTTGACATAAAAGATTTAGGATCTATAACGGGGACACAGTGTTTGTCTTAGAGAGTAAATCACTGAAGATCTCTAAAGACATAGGACTTGTACCAGAAAGAATAACACATTAATGATGTCTTTGTTAGGTGCATTTTCAAAATTTAGAGTGCAGAACAGAATATTCATTGACTATGAGGATCTGATTTCCTCCTCAGTGGGCAAAATGTTCTACTGGGGTTTTTAAGGAAATATTAGACTTTAGATTTACATGAAGTAAATGTAATTAGATGTTTAGGTGAAATAAACGTAATTCAGCATTACTAATATTTACTATTTGAGTTGCCTTGGCTTCTTATCATTGGCCAGTGTGTCATATGGTCACATAGCATAGTTTGAGTACACCCAGAATCCTGGAGGAAGAGTGGGCAAGAAGAGCTGACTCTCATGCTTTCCTTTCCTTGCCTCATGCTGCAATATTTTGTATTTGAAGTGTTCTCTAGTAAGGGCACTATACTTTGCTAAATACTAGACTTCTTAAAACACTTTGTAATACAAAAAGCGCTTTCATAAAAATCTTTTGTACCATACACAGCTTAGAAAAATAAGTGGTACAACTTTTCTGATTTTGTCTTTGGTAACAGTTAGTAAAACGGTATCTTAGCAGATATTAAAAACAGACTTACCTGTAAAATGTTAACAATGAATAAAGAGATAATTATTTCCCGGGAAAGACTTACGCCATGGAAAGAAAGTTTTGAAGAGAGATATTTGGAAATATTTGGATCTTAGGTGATTTTAAGTACATAATGTTGTAAAGTTATAACTAATTAATCTTTCCTATGTGCATACTTAACACACTTAAATGTGGAATTTTATTATCTGTTTAAACAAATGAAAAGTTTTTCTTGACTTTGCAAATATTTATATAAAATATAAAATAAAAACTATTATAAGTAATTTTCAGAACAATTGATTGATATCCAGAAAGATGTCTATTTACTAGCCATATTCCAGCAAAATTTTTAAATAGGTTATTGCTAAAAATAACAAATGACTATCTTAATTAAGTAAGAACAGTCAATGATGGCTTTTTGTCTGTTCATGTCTGTATAATTTTTCTAATTATGACATTGTCAAACCATGTACCAAAATAAATTCTTAAACTCAGACATTTGAAGTATTGTATTACAAAGACTTAAAAAACTGAAATCAAGAAAACTT
The DNA here is from genome assembly GCF_000951035.1 of Colobus angolensis palliatus. Classification (NCBI taxonomy): domain Eukaryota; kingdom Metazoa; phylum Chordata; class Mammalia; order Primates; family Cercopithecidae; genus Colobus; species Colobus angolensis. The sequence continues at coordinate 10,390,666 of NW_012122487.1, forward strand.
TACTCAATGAATATTTTTGAAAGTCATTTAACAATTAAAATAACTAAAATATTATCTAATCTTTTCTCAACTATTGTGCATTTCTCATTTCTGTGTATAATTTATGAATATATATTTACAGAATGCTAAGTATATATCATGTGTAAGCAACTATATTTACATGTACTAGCAGTGCTTGCTCAGAAACTTTTTTTTTCCTAATGAAGTACTTGGTCAATAAATGTTTGCAAATTTTTGAAACTCAAAGAGATTCTTTCTCTTAGACCATCTTCCAGGTAAGCAAATTAGATGAAAACGTGTTTAAAATGTTTCTACTCATTTAAACATAAAATATAGTCTGCTCCTAAACAGGCAAACTGAAGTAGCATGTTTAACACATGAATTGAGAAAATGTATAGCATGCTAAATGGTATTTTAGAGAATAAAAGCAAGAATGTAAGAAATTAAGTGACCTTTACTTACCTATCTTATATAAATTTATCATGTGATTATTTACATATATATTTTTAAAGTTTCTGAACTAAACCGAATTCCCGTACAAACACAAACACACACACACACACACACACACACACACACAGACACACACAAAGAGAGAGAGAAAGAGAGAGACAGAATTTTCTCATCTCTCCTAATGGGAAAAAAAAAATCTCTGAACAAATGGATTGAGAATACCACATAGAATGAAGTCTCAACATTCCGTAACACGAGTAATTCAAGAGGTTTCTTATTTGGAGGACATTTATTTTCATGTGCTTAGTTTCTTATTTAAGATAAAGAAATTATTTATAGTTCAAAAGCAATATTCATGACCCTATATGTCTATAGAACAATCATAATGTTTAAAATGAGCATGCTATATGTCATTAAGTGTATACTGTACATAATACATACTAAATCAACAGACTACATGTGACAGTTAACAGTTTCATGAAATGTACAATCTTATTGGCTGGTAAATCTTTACTTGATTTCAGAGAGAGAGAGAGGAGGGGAGACACACACACACACACAGATAATGTGGTTAAGGAATTTTCAAATGTCTATACACAATGGCGAGGGGTAGGGGTATGAAGTCCTCTCTGAAGGCACCCTTAACACACATTAAAATTAGATGAAATAATATGAGAAAACAATTACTCTTCATGAGTTTGTACTATGTGGTCCATAGGTTGGCATCTGTCATTAATCAGAATTTATGATGTTTTCAATATGAGTTTTAACCATTTTAGGAAAGCACTAAAAGTCTTTATAATTTTACATTTGTGTGGTTGAATTTAACAAATATTTATGGGAAAGAGACAGATAATTTCAAAACCCTAGACTAAGTTAGAGCATAAAAAAATCCTAATATAAATGTATATATGTATAAAGGGACTAAAAACATTTCAGAGGTCCCTGTAAGAGGTCCCCACTTCTGATGACAAGAAAAGATACATTAAATAAATGAAGTCCTTGTGACAATTTAGTCAGATGGAGTTATTGTGTACCCCTTAACAATCTAAAAATAAGACTAAACCAATTTTTCTGTGTCTTCTTGGAATAACTATTTTGCATTATCAGCAACCATGAATCTAGAACTAATTTGAGAGAAACTTTTTTTTTTTAAATCACAGTCTTTGTTTTCTTCACCAAAGATATTGTAAACCTTCAAAGCTCCCTGACCACCAGAAGCAGTGTAGCTCTCATTGGTCCTAGTGGTGGGAAAAGAGAATGAAGACATAACCTGTTTCCTATTTTGATGGTACACCCAAGTGAATGGGGCTCTGCATAAGATTCTGTTCGTTGACCACCCAGATTAAGACGGAAGCTAGGAAAAGAACTCAGAACACACACACCTACTCATGGAAAGTCTGATGTCTAGGCGGAAAGCAAAGCCAGCTACCGTGGATGGGAACCAAAAAAGGTATTTCAGGATACTTTTGAAAGCTAAATACTTTGTCATAGATTTTACCACACTATTTCTGAATCAAAGCAAGAGCAAATGCAATTTTGCTTGCCTTGAAAATGGGCAGCTGTTCAACGTGAAGAAAGCTGAGGTGAGACACCTTGCACGTTGCTTGGAGACCATGGGGCTCTACATTTTCAAGCCTCATTAATCTTTGCTTATGTTCTATAATTCCAGCAGGCTCTGTGGGTCTGTTTAATTACTCAGCATCACAGAAGTTGCCAGTTTCTTTTCTTGGAGCTAGTTTGTTCATTCTAAATATTTAACCCTACTGCCCTTCACTTAGAGAAAAGCATTATATGAAAGATAGAAAAATGGAAAAACAATAAAGCTCTTAATCTGTTCTTTTCACTATTACAAGAAGAAAATTACAAGCCATGTCAGAAAAACAAGAAAGTGGTCATTCATGGCACTCGGTGGATTTTCACAGTTGACCGATTTACTCAGGTTCTGGGCTTTGTTCGTTAATTATCCTAAGAGTTTATTCCAAAATGAAAAGTTATCATCTGTCCTGCATTATCGATAGGATTAAAAAGACTTCATTTTACCTTTGATAATCAGAAATATTGATAAATGCATTTAAAATACTTTAATAGTATGAATTTATACTTTCAAATATTTGGTAAACAAAGATAACTAAATATTTTGATTTAGATTTATAAGTATTTTCTAAGTTTAAATTATGCTTCTTCAGTAAGGAATTAACTAGGCCCAAAGAAGGCCATTGATAAAGTACCAAGTTGTGATGTACTCTGTTGAAGTGAAAGAACACTGAAAAACTATAATCAGAACCAAAAGACCGTAATCAGGACTTCCATCCCATCTAAATTTTAGTTTTCTGCGGGAGAGAAGAATGTCCTGGCCTCAGATACTAGTGCTTGACTAATTTTAATAGAAACCCTCTTGGTTCCTAGAGTTCTACTCCTGTAAACTATATCTATTAATAGTGCTTTAATATTTCACATGTGCCCCACACAAATGAATTCGGAATGTTGGCATTTTGCCTTTGTTGTGCTTACAGACTTTTTTTTGATATTCATGGAGGCACTGTGCAGGTTGTTGTAATAATGTCATAGCACTTCAGCTGCACACTGAATTTAGTGAAATATCACCTTAGTGCCAGAAGGTGGCAGCTTTAGACCACTCTGAATTAACAAATAAGCTTCGCTTTGCGAAGAAGCTCTTATTACATGTTCTTCTTAAGACATTCATGCAAGGAACCATCCAAAGGATGGCTTTAAATGATTTATTTTCTAATACAATCTTGATGAAAAATGACCTTTCAGAATAGAAGTAATAAGTTTGGTCCCATTTGGTTTAAATCGAAATACAAGGGCCACTATTCAAAAAACTGCAGTTTTTTTGAAACTACCAGATTTATGATATCCAACTTTTATAAACAGTAAAAAAATACATCTAAAAGTAAAAAATTCATAGCCTTGCCCTTGCAATCTATAAAAATACTACAGCTGCTAGTTTAGAGCTTTGAGCTTAGATCTGAACTTCGATCTGAGCCCAGAAAGTATAAATTTAGGGCATATTTGGTCATGCCAGGCATATCAGGTATCTAAAGTTATGTAATAATTGTTTCAATTCCCTGAGAATTTTAACTAGCTTCCAAGTACCATTAGCAATGAGAGAGAGAGAAACAGAGAGAGAGAGAGAGAAAGGAAAACCAAGGTAGGAATGACAGCTTTAGGAATTACCTTTCAGAAAATAACAGTCTGGGAAATATCTTTCCAAAGTAGTAACTTAGGGAAAAGTGGATTTGATATGTTCAGGTTACAACCTTCTTATCCTCTTTAGGGTTTTCAAGAATTTATTTTTCAGTAAGCTTCTTCTAATTATATCAGGAACCGGAAAATAAAAACAGGCAAACAACAACAAAACAAATATTTTATATTTATTTACATGATTTACAATAACATTGTGTGACAACACTGACAAATGCTGGCTTTCCACATCTTATTATTTTATCATTGTACCATTCAAAATACTTCTTTTCTTCTTTTTAAATTGGGTTTGATATTTGTTTTTATATGCAAGTATGTCTGTGCCCAAGAATATAAATTGACACATAAAAGATCTGAATATCTTTATCTGGAACACTGCAGATAGCTAAAAATTTAGGAAACAAAGGAACCCTTGAATAGCTGAAGTAATTAACAAATTCTTGTGCAGTACAGTTTCATCAAATATTCCATATATGTGTTTCTTAAGATTTACATATATTCTTTAGGAAGGCCTGTGGATAATCCAATAATAGATACTGAAGATATCAAATGTTTCCCACTATATTCTGGACTTGTTTCATGGAAATATGTGCAAAATAACCCATTTTGGAAAGATACATAAACAAATTCTATTTTGAAAGCATTTGTCACATTACTGTCAAGTGGATTACCATTTGAAGTTATTAACCATGTGATTATGTGGTGAACTGGGAAGACTTTGGGAAAAAGAGTGGAGAGGAAAAGGAGATGTGATAAAAAGAAATAAAACAGTGAAATCAATGAATTTCTAAACCACACATTTTGTGGTTTCCACAGGATTTCTGTTGCCATATGGTATAGTTAATGCCTTATCTGGAAAGTGTTACCTGCCTAGAAATAATGCATTATCGACCACTTAAATATTTTCAATATTCTACCCAAATTCACGACATTTAAATAAGATTGAAAACAAATTTTCAAGTTGAAATGTTAAAGATCAAATGATCTAGAAAAACTGTCTCAAATTCAAGACTTGCATTCCACTTGCTGGTCTCATAGGAATTATCCTTTGGTGTTAGCATGAAGACACTGTGTTTTTTTGTAGTCTTCGAGGGTGTGCCAATGTATTAAAAATGAAAAACACTGAAAATTTTTTGAATGACTAAAGCTGGATAGTGACTAAGAATTCTCAAAAGTCTGAGGCCACAATTCAAAGTTTTCTGATGGTGTTCACGTAAGAAAGAAAATGTCATAATTGCAAATGGAGGGCACTGGACCTGAAATCATTTACCTGTTCATTGTTATCATAAATACACAATAATGCCTGTTACCCTGGTTTGGATTGAAATGGTTTTGACCCTTAAAGGGTTTTTGAACATATATTCTAATGACACGACAGGCTGCCAAATGTTTGTGCTCCTCAAATTTTAATAATGAATATCTACATTGTTCAGGAGGCATGGGCGGACACAGGAATCTGGGATTCTAGTAAATTATGTTACTAGGAATTTCCATGAGAGTACAAGAATTAAATCCCCAAATTCTTCATACCCTAATGCAAAATTCAGATAGTTTACCAAGGAGCATGTTGTTTTCAATAAATACCTAAAACAGCAATTCAAAATCATACTGTGTTGGAGGCACCAATGGTTCAGATTTTACTTCATTGCTTTGACAGTCATTTGACTCTGCTCTTTTTTAGGGATTAAGATAATCCCTTATCTCTACTCTTGAAAATCATGTATAATCTCTTGATGTCTTTCCCAAAGGCTTAGTAACTGCTTTTCAATCACAAGGAAATTCACCTCTCTTTTTTTTTTTCTATTTAGTCAAGCGCATTCTATAAACATATGCTTAAATTCAAACCTGTGTTGAATGTAAGTGTGTTGTAATAGCCCTAGACTAAAAGAATGTTTCTTTTTGGTGCCCTGTGGTATGAGAATAGAAATGAATACAATGCTGCTAATGCTTGTTATTTTCCTCGACTGGGAAAATACTTCCCAGCATGCTAGAAATAAACTGCAGGCATCTTCCTCACCTCTGAGTGACTACCCTATGGATGATAAATCTAAATTAAGTTGATTGTGCCTTTGACAATTAAAATAGAAATGACAAATGGCTTGTTTTTCACACGTATATTTATTTCTTAATTAGTTTTTTCCTCTCCTTCGGCGGGCACTGGTTAAGAAGTTTCCACTTGCATAAAATAAGAATACCTGTTATTATTATCATAGCTCCCATTTATTCACTACTGAATGGGCCACAGACACTATGATCAACCACTAGTTGATTCAACAATATTACTGAGCATTTGTTAACAATAGATTTGAGCATCACCGGGCATACAATGATGAATAAGAAAGATGTGGTCTTCGAATCCAAAAAGCACATAACCTAGTGATGGATGTAGAAAAGTAAACAAGTTCATTGTAAGTCCTCGAAAAAAGAAGATGTGCTGGGTGCAATGGACAGATATCACAGACAGCACCAAAATGGGTGTCTGGAGAGGGTATAAGCTAACAACTCAGAGGATACTTTATTCATTCAATAAACATTTATAAAACACCTACCATGTACAAAGCACTATGAGTAGCATTGGCGATAGACAGTAAACAAGAGACATAAATTCTACTATCATGGATTTTATTGTCCATTTGGTGAGACATAAGATAAAAAAAAATACATTGTAATATTAGGCAGGAATAAGAAGAGTTAATAGTGTAACAGGAAGTAGGATTGAGGAAGGAGGACTACCCTGAGGACTGCCTTTGTGGGGGTAGTCTAAGAAGGACTTTCTGAGAAAGAGTTTGTGAACCGTGACCTCAGTGTTATGCATATGGAGATCTGAGGAGAGATCTGAGGAAACAGTGGTGGAAAAGCCCTGCCGTTAGGGTGTGGTTGGCATTGCTCAAGTTACAGCAGAAAAGCCAGTGAGGATAGAGTAAGGATGTGATCCTTGGGAAACTTTGAGAGTTTCACAGAGGACAGGACATGCAAGATCTGGTAGGCAATTATTATTATTATTATTATTATTTCTGATTGGGATGAAAAATCTCTGGAGAATTTTGAGTAAGCAAGTGACATAATCTGGTGTGTGTGTGTGTGTGTGTGTGTATCTATGTGTCTGTTTCTGTATTTTGTTTTGTTTTGTTTTGTTTTTTTGAGACAGGGTCTCACTCTGTTGTCCATTCTGGAATACAGTGATGCAGTGTCATGGCTCACTGAAGCCTTGAACTTCTGGGCTCAAGTGATCTTCCTGCCTCAGCCTCCTAAGTAGCTGGGACTACAGGTATGCACCATCATATCCAGATAATTTTTCTATTTTTTTGTAGAAAAAGGGTCTTGCTATGTTGCCAGGCTGGATTTCAACTCCTGTCCTCAAGCAATCCTTCTGCCTCTGCCTCCCAGTGTACTGGGATTACAGGTGAGACACTGGTTTGTACTTTAAAAGCTGACTCTAACTGTCCTATGAAGAACAAAATGCAAGATGACCAGAGTGGAAGCAGAGAGATGAGATGGGAGGTTATTACAGAAGTCCAGGCGATGATGGGGATTTGAACTAATGTAGTAGTACTGTAGGTTGTGAGTAGTCAGATTCAGGATTTGTTTCAAAGATATTGCTGGCAGGATTTCTTGGTGTATTGGATATGGTATCTGAACTAAAGAGAAAAAGCAGCACCCACGTACAGCATTGTTGCCTGAGTAACTGGGTGAAAGGTAGGTTCTTTTGCTGATTGGGAAAGCCAGTTTTGAGGCAGTAGGCAATGGAAGGTGGGACAAACGCCAAGAGTTCCATTTTGGAACCGCTAAGATTTTCAGGGCGGTCACGTGAGTTGAATCTGAAGGATGTGTAAGCGTTCTTCAGGCTTCTGAGGAGAAATGCAGGAATGGGGTTTTACTTTGGCCAAAGTCACTCAGTCTAGATCTAGAGTTTTAACTTGTGTCTGACAGATTCCCAACATCCGTATTCTTTCTACCCTGTTCTATTCTTGGTCCTTAGCAACCAATCGAGGGATAGTAAGCATTTTCCTGTTTTCCTGTGGGCTTCTTTAGAATTTCTTGGTTTTAAAGAAATGTGGAGCAATGAAAGTAGCACAGTCATCCACAAAAATATGGAGCATAGCTAGCTTTGCCTGGTATTATAAGACCGCTCCCAGACTAAACTGTAGAGGTGGCAAGCTCTTCCACATCATCATCCTACTGCTCTATCAGGTTTATAATAAATGACAATATTATTGTTACATTTAAAGATATCTGTATATGTACACACATACAGATATCTATCTATCTATCCACACACATACACACACTGCACTACATAAACATATATATTTATCAAACTAATTATTTTTTTCTGCACTGGTGTACATCTATGCTGTGCCAGTCCTGTCTAACTAATTCTGTATGGAAAAAACAACAACAACAACAACAACCCAAAAACAACTCCTGGTTCACAATGATTGTTATGTAACCTTGATATTCTCTGTTGCAACTTCCTTTGTGAAATTTATGTGATAATCTGTAGTGTCCAAGCAAACCTTATACATAAAATTTAAAACTACATATTTTTATAAACACTATTATTTTTAGTCCCAGACAGTAGGTCCATATCACATATTAGAATTTCCAAATAATTTAAGAACTATCATTTCTTATTAGTTCTTGTAACTACTTATTAATCCACTGAAGAAATATTTGCTGAGTGCCTTCTACTCAATGCACTGTGGGGGAAACAACAATAAAATGACCTCTATGAGCTCAAGACATACGATTCATGAGGGACTCCAGATTTAAGTTCACATGCACACCTGGCTTGGGCTGTCTGGACACTTATATTGTTTTCTGTAATATCACATACTAGACACCCATCCTTACTCAGTGGAACTTTCTTTTCTCCATCTACATATCTACCTCCTTCTTATAAGCTCAGTTTCTGGACTACACAGTTTGCCATATAGACTTCTATACAACTTATGTTATATTTGCTGATTTTCTTCTCTAAATTTTCTACCAGACTGTGAATATGTTAGGAGCAAAGGGTTTTTATTATTTAATCCTGTATACCCTTGGCTTAGCAATGGGCTTAACACATAGTAATCATCCAAACAAGATGGAATGACCAAATGAATTCAATACCAGCATACACTACATGGGGACAATTTAATTTCAGTCATTAAATGTCTTTATTTAAAGAAATTAGGAGAATATGTTTAGCAACAGAGCTGAATAATCACACAGTCAGCTAAATGATTATTTAATTATTTTATATTTAATACTGATTCAACTTCTAACTTATAATTAAAATTTGAATAGGTTCAACATATGGGATTGCTTTCTTTCAGAAATTATGTGCTGAAAAAAACAGGAAGATAAATTATTCTATAATTCTAGATATCTTCCCAAATGTGAGATTCAAATTAGGTCTTTATATGTTTTGATTCTGTTATAAGCATGTAGTATTTGAATAATAGCAGGGTAGGAAAAGTTATGGAAAAGATAAAAAAAAAGTAAGTTTTTTGGGAGTATATAGAGAATTGTTTTCTACTAGCCGTAAGATAGCATTGAGTGATGCAGTCAGAAAATAAAATCTAGACGGTTTGATGATTGGTGATGGCACTGAAGCAGAAGAAGATCCAGAGAAAATGGTTAACTGACTGATTTCACTTCTATGGAGAAGATGGTAAACTGGTTATTATAATTTGGTCCATTCCCTAGACAGAGTTGAAGGAAAGAGCAGAAGTATAAATGACCATGTACAAAAGGCCAGAACAAGCAAGGATTTGTTTGGAGATTGGGCAGAAGTTTTGTTAGCTGGAAATTTAGTAATTTGGAGAAGAGGCTTTTTAAAAAATAGGCTGGATCCTTAACATAAATAGGTTTCTATAACATGCAGAACCATAGCCTGTTTGCAATACAGAGTTGATTGAGGTTCTTAATAGAGTTGACATGATTAGCTTTGCAAAGATTACACTGTGACAATATAAAGAAATGCTTCAGTAGCTTGGAGGTATTCATTATTGATTTTCCAGCACATGAAAGAATTCCTAGAATCCTGTAGTTGCCCAATTAATCTTTGTGGAATGAATAAATAAACATAATTAGTCAATTGCTAGATAAAAGAAATTCTGGTTGTAGAAGAGCTTGGGACACTATTTCAGAAGTTCAGGCAAGAGATGAATGAATTAGGAGAAGTGGAACCAAATTGGAAGATAAATTTGAGGAAGAATCAACAGACTTTGTTCTGTTGATATAAATGAAGAAGGCAGAGCGCAAAGGGAAAGGAGTCTATGATGACTCTGAAATGTCTGTATTCTCTAACAAAATATAAAAAGAGGAGAAATGATGCAAAGATAAAGATTATGAGTTTACTTTTAAAGGGTTTGAGCTGGTGGTTGCCATAGGACATTAAGACAGACAGGTTCACTCATGCCTGTAACACCAGCACTTTGGGAGGTCGAGGTGGGTGGATCATTTGAGGTCAGTGGTTCGAGACCAGCCTGGCCAACATGGTGAAACCCCGTTTCTACTAAAAATACAAATAAATTAGCCAGGTGTGGTGGCCCATGCCTGTAATCCCAGGCATGGGCCACAATACTGCTGACGCAGTAGAATCGCTTGAACCCAGGAAGCAGAGGTTGCAGTGAGCCCAGATTACGCCACTGCACTCCAGCCTGGGCAATGGAGCAAGACTCTGTCTCAAAAAAAAAAAAAAAAAAAAAAAAGTACGCACACACACAGGTTCAATAGAAAGGAACATGAAAGAAATATTAAATCTCATTTTGTCATTCTAGGAGGCATTTAACCCAGACAAGAGTCTATGCCATAGTAATGGTGGATGCCATTTCTCAAAGACAGCTTGGGTAGGGTAACCTGAAAATGGGAAAAAAAGTGAACCAGAACATTTCTGCTCATAAAGAACTTCCACTCTAATGAAGAGGACAAATATGGAGATCAGATAATTTACCACAGAGCAAAACATTTTTGCTCATAAAAGAACAAATTTCTGAGCAAATATTTAAGTTGTGGATTACAGAAAAATTGTCAGAGAAAGAGAATGCCAAGAGACAATTTGGGGATAAGAGGAATCAGAAAACGCCAAGGAAGGAGAGTTTCGTAGATCAAGAGTATCCAAAGTCCTTTATGGTTGCCACTTACCATACTTTATCTTCTTTTTTGTGATATTGTTTCTATTATTACTTGTTTTGTCTATTCATTTACGTTCTCTTATTGTTCAAGATTCATAGATCCTGATTTTTTCCTTAAGTTGCAGATCATTTCAATTAAAACTTAATGTAGAAGGTGGCATTACATGTAAAACATAAAAGCAGAGTTCTCTGGTTGAAGTGTAGGGATCTCTGAGCTCCTCTCTTTCACTGCCTCAAAGCATACCCTGAGAGTTTGAAAAAGCATGCTTCTTGATCATTCCTCCCATTTAAGTTTGCTGTTCCTTCTTTGAACATACCCCATGTTTCAGTGAACTGGGCAAGCTACTCACATTTCCATTCTTACTGGGATATTTGTTTTTAAATATGCTCTTCACTCACCTCAAAATGGCTCCACATTCCTAAACCCCTCCGCTCTCTTTATGCTTGAGTGACTTCTACTAATCTTTCAGGACTCAGTTTAAAGATGGATTTATCTATATCATAGTCATGTATGTACTCTGCATCATTTAGCGTAATGATTCTCTGCATCATTAGACTATCACACATATATTTTTTAAAATAAACCTATCTGTTCTCAAAGTGTGTGTGTGTGTGTGGGGGGTGTGTGTGTGGGTGTGTTTCGTGGTGGTGGCTGTTTACTTATTTATACTACATTTTTTTCTCAAAATTATACAATTATTAAGATAATGAGTGTTGTCTTTATTTTGTGCAAATGTAAAATATAGTACTTGCACACATTAAGAACTCGGTTGTTTTTGAATGAATGAATAAATGCATTTTTCTCGAGCCAACAGTGTTAATTCTGTAACTTATGTTTTCTCTAAAATCTGTAACTTACAACATCTTACTATATTTTTAAATAAAGAAAGTCTAAGGTCTGTACTAGCCTCCTCAATTTCTTTTTTTCCTTTTGTCTTTCAGATCAATCTACTGTTGTACTCAGACAATCTATTGTCTGTACTCTCAGGAAAATTAGAGGTGATCATGAACCACAATAACAGGAAGTGTGAATGCTGATTTCTCCACAATTTTTCCAGCTTTGTTGAGGTATAATTAGTATACAAAAAAAAAAAAATACCTTCCACATAATTAAGGTACATAATTGGAAGAATTTGGAAACTACACAATTTTGTATTCCTTGTCAAAAGTTTGTGAGTGTGTGTGTGTGTATGTGTGTTTTCATGTATACATTACTTAAATATGGTGAAGGAAAATGCTCAAAATTGCCTTGTGTATTTGTAGATACCTAATGAGACATGAAAGGCCAACTGTTTTCTTTACACAGCATCGTCATGAGCACTGGGGAACTTTTGTTATACTTAGGTATAATTGACAATATGTTAACTGAACTTGATGGGGCAGCATCAGACAACCTCCTTGTTTATTCTTTTTTTCCAGGAGCAGTGATCCTTCTTCTATTCCAATTGGTGGCATTTCAGGCACACCCCACAGCCTCTCTGGCTACTTCTGTTTCTCATTCTAGTTCCAGGACCAACTTAATCACACTTCCATCTCAGATGCAATTCACATCTCTCCCTTCCTCCTTCCCACAGAGCAGGCCTGGTGTGAGATAGGTAGACAGGGATGGGAAGGGAGGCTGGGTCTGATTTTGTTTTTGTTGTTATCTCTGTGTTCTTCCTCATCTCCTATGCCTTGGTGGGTTCTAGTCTATCAAGCATCACACTCTACGTCTAGGGACCACGTGATTAGAGGAAACACTATGTGATGGGTGTTATGGTAATTAGACCTGCTTTTCCCTCCTTGTAGCAGAAACAAGCTGACTCTACTCTTCCACGCCATTTTTTGGTTTCTTAGGCAAACATTCTCCCACTCCCTTCCCTGCTAACAATTCCTTTTCTTTTCTTTTCTCTTCTCTCTTCTCTTCTCTTCTCTTCTCTTCTCTTCTCTTCTCTTCTCTTCTCTTTCTTCCTTCCTTCCTTCCTTTCTTTTCTTTCTTTCTCTCTCTCTCTTTTCTTTTTTTCTTTTTTGAGATGGGATCTCACTCTTTCTCTCAAGCTGGAGTAAAGTGGCACAGTCTGGGCTCACTGCAGCCTCAACCTCCTGAGCACAGGTGATTCTCCCACCTCAGCTTCCTGAGTAGCTGGGACAACAGGTGCATGCCACCAGGCCTGGCTACTTTTTGTATTTTTTGTAGAAAAAAGAGTCTCATTATGTTGCCCACAGTGGTCTCGATCTCCTGGGCTCCAGGGATCTACCCCACCACAGACTTTGGCCTCCTTAAGTGCTAGGATTATAGGTGTGAGCCACCGTGCCTCACTACAATTTATTTTCTGATGACTATGTCACATTTTCTGGTTAATCTCCTTCATTTCTCCCTCCACTACTTCTCTTTGAAGGCACAAATATGGTGACACCGTACCCACTAATGTAGCCTTTGTAGTGGAGTGCTTTTAGTACTACCAGTCTGGCTTCTTTAGTCTAAAGGAAAACTCAGTTACCTGCCCCTTCAAACTCTGTCCTTACTCCTTTCCTCTCTCCTCATCCTGCCTATTCAGGCTGCTTCAGCCTGCCTTTTGCTTTCTGACTTCTCCAGGAGAAAGGAAAACATTAGCACCAGTCTCAATACTCCACAAATTCCAAAGGACATATTGAAAGCTTTTTTCAGAAATATTATTTCACTGTGCTCTTGTGGCAGCAAAGAACAGGTTGACAAATTTCTCTACAAATATCCTGCTGGGGCATAAGATTCCAATCTGCCTGCTTCAGAGAACTGTGTATTCTATCTGTGGCTCACTTGAAGAAAGGGAGAAAGCTAGACAGTCTTAAATGTTCCCAATGTCATCAAAGAAAATTCCCTCAGTGAATCTCTAGCCTTGTCTTATTTTGAATGAGGAAGGAGTTTTGTTGATAGAGCAGAGTGGCCGCACCTTAGTAAGGCTTTTGGGAGTATGTTTAGTGCTTCTCTTAAAAGGTGAAGGAGTCAGTCACTCATTGTCCTCACATTTGATGAGTTAGGGTGAAATTCCAAGACAATAGTGAAAGCTTCGTTTTGAATTTGGTTGTATCATGTAATTATTTCTTTTACTTTTCTGAATTCTTCTAACCCACAGCACAGTTTCAGACACCTAAGTAGCCACATAGAAATAGAAGAAGGCGGCCGGGCATGGTGGCTCAAGCCTGTAATCCCAGCACTTTGGGAGGCCGAGACGGGCGGATCACGAGGTCAGAAGATCGAGACTCTCCTGGCTAACACGGTGAAACCCCGTCTCTAGTAAAAAATACAAAAAACTAGCTGGGCGAGGTGGCGGGCGCCTGTAGTCCCAGCTACTTGGGAGGCTGAGGCAGGAGAATGGTGTAAACCCAGGAGGCGGAGCTTGCAGTGAGCTGAGATTGCGCCACTGCACTCCAGCCTGGGCGACAGAGCGAGACTCCGCCTCAAAAAAAAAAAAAAATAGAAGAAGCCTCAAGAAGCTTATTTATTTTTAAATAAAATAGCACCTTCCAGGCAAAATATAAATAACAAAATACTTTTTGCAAATTCTTCTCTCACTGTAATTAAAATTTTCTACTGTAACCATACAGAACTGCTGTTTGTTTAAGCAATTAGTCTACATAAGCCTTTTCTTATCTATAGTAATTTGTATTCATTGAAAAGCACATGTCCTTGGAATTATTGAGCACTGCATAATGACATTCCAAGACCTTGAGGCACCATTTCTTTCCTCCTTATTTGACTGGAGATTTAAGGATGGCTTACCACGTATACCATTTCTATATGACTGTGTACAATGTGAAAAAGAGTCTTTTGGAAATGACATAGATAGGCTTTTTGGAGATAAAAGTAAACTAATCAGAATCTGTAATTCATTCATGTGAACCTACAAATCTGGGTTCTGCAAGATATTAAGTTAGGTCTGAAATAAATCAAGTGGCAGAGTGAAAAGAATTCTAATGATGGTGGAAGGTATTTCCTAGCAGGACTACTTACTGTGTGTCTGTGTGTGTGCACACACAATATGAGGTGTATCTCCACTATGGAAATGACAAGTATAGTGGAGGGTGGACAATATCATGGATTCTTAGATTTAAAGAAATTATTTTTAAGGTAATTTACATTGATCTTTTGTAAATCAACCATATTCTTATTAATAAAGTCAAAATTGTAATTCATGTCTATGAATCAGTACTGAATCTACTATTTACCAAGGTTATTTGAGCATCTCTGTGACTAATTTTCATACAAACATAGTGACTCAGTCACTATTGTAACTGAAATCTCTCATTTTTCTTATCATTGAAGATGAGCAATTTTTTTCCCTTCAAACCTGGGTTTTAAAAAATTCTGTCAAGATATATAAAATTAAAGCCACGAATGTGATATAATTGAGCATGTGATCTGATTGGGTTACACTAACTAGTAAAAATTGGACAGTTCTTATTTATGTAGTTTAATGCTTTCCTGAATGACTGGAATGAATTACTCTAAGTCATTTGGCCAAAAAATTGACTTTGATTTTCAGTACAGTGTATGATAGCATAATATAGTATTATATTATAACATAAGTAATTTTGTGGTATAATGTACAATAGTATAATATAGTATATATAGCATAATACATTTTGCTAGAACATACTGTACTATAATTTATAGAATAATAGTATTTCAGAACAATATGTAATAAAGGAGATCATCTACCAATACCAGTAAAAACTGGCTACAAAATGTAGAAAAAACTAGAGCTTCTGAAAATGAGACAAAAGCAATTCTGGGAACTTAATTTACAGACACCTGATAATGGCTAAATATTATAAATGAATTGTGCCACAGTTGACTTACTCATGTTAAATAGGCAAACCTCCTTGTATTATAGTGATTTCTAATTGTAGAAGGTACACTGTAGGTACTTTTAAAAACAATATAAAGACATTCACTAATAATTTTAGATTATAAGCCAGATAATGCATTAGAAATAAAAAGTTAGGCTGGGCACGGTGGCTCAAGTCCATAATCCCAGCAGTTTCAGAGGCTGGGGTAGGTGGATCACTTGAGCTCTGGAATTTCAGACCAGCCTCGGCAATATGGTGAAACCCCATCTCTACAAAAAATACAAAAAATTAGCGAGGTGTGGTGGTGGACGCCTGTAGTCCCAGCTACTCAGAAGGCTGAGGCAGAGAATCACTTGAGACCATGAGGCAGAGATTGCAGTGGGCCAAGATCATGCCACTGCACTCCATCAAGTCTCACTCTGTCACACACAGACACACACACGTACACATACACACACACACAAGTTGAAATTTCTTTAAGTGAAATGCAAAAGTTCCACTAACATTTAAAATCAGTCATTTAAAATGACTATAAACCAATTATAAAATCATTGATGTTTAAGTCCCTTTGTATATATTTGAGGTGTTTTCTGTGGTCTCAATGTATTTTTTTAACAAGAATAGAAGTGTGGCATAATTGAGAAGAGAAGGCATAAAAATAAGTGAGGATCAGATGATAAGAGTAGAAGAAACTTGGGAAAATAAACTGATGCTATTAGGAAAGAGAGTGCTCAGGGGAGTCATGGTCACTGGAAGTTCTGTATCTTTGGGATAACAAACACCATAATAAAGGGGAAGGGAAAGAAGTATTCACAGTCTCTGAAGATAACGGGACAAAGAACAATGGACAAAAGCATGGGAAAAGAAAAGCAGTGTGCTACAGGAAAAAAAAAAAATCTGAATGTAAAAGGTAGTGGGCAAAACAGAGACTAAGGAAGACAAAAAATGCTGTACTGTAAACATTTAAGGGCAGAACATATACTACATAAGCTGAGGTAATGTAGGGTGTGAATTTATTACAAGTAAAATACATAAGTCTTTCTGATTTTATTTGACATAAAACAGTCTCTATAATGGTAACTGGTTCTGTTTAGGTATCTGTCAGATTTGATCAGAGAAACAGACCATTCGAAAGAGATATAATAGAAGCTAAGGGATGTATTAAAGATGTTTGACTTTAATTATGGGAGCAGGTTAAACAGTTTTTGTGGAACTGTTGTGCTTGCACATGCAAAAGAAAGAGGGATATGAAGTTGAAGAAACAAGGACAAACTGGAACCTATGGGAATGGGCAAGAACCCATGACACTGTCTGGAACCTGCTTCCATTTCTCAACACCTACATGCCTCTAGTTTCAATCACAGGAGTGCTCTGCAGGAAACATTGGCCACTCTCTACAGGGGTCGGATGTTGGAAAACCATAAGGAGGATCTGATAATGCAATTTCTATGAGCCTGGCTATTGCTCATGCCAAGCAGGTGGTTCAACAGATAGGCCACAACCTGGGTAAGCTGCAACAATACCTCATGCTCTGCTCTAAACTTAAAAGCATGTGAAACAGGATTCTGCTGTCCCCCTTCCACCCTCCAAATTACATGAAAATTGCCTTTGTGGCCTACACTAACCTGAAGCTATGTAGAGAATTCTGGGAAACAATTTCATCATAGCTAAATTGATACTATGCAAACCTACCATGGGATAATTTCAAACTTGTCCCATTGAATTCTCAATGAGATGCAATAAAGATCAAGTAATATAGTAGACCTGAAACTTTAGGTACATCTGAATTTCCTAGAAGGCTTGATTTGTTAAGACACTGATTTCTGGGCCCCACCTCCAGAGTTTCCAATTTAGTAACTGTGCTATTAGTTGTTTCCCTAGAGAAACAGAGTAAATACGATGTGTATGTGCATGATAGTTACCATATATATGTAAATATATAGAGAGATATTATTTTTAAGGAATTCGCTTATGAGATTGTGGAAGCTAGCAAGTCTGAAGTGTGTAGGGAAGACTGGCATGCTGAAGGTCCAGGGAATTGCTGATATTTCAGCTGAAGTCTGATGGCAATTTGTGGCATAACTTTTTCTTCCTTGGGAGAGCTCAGTGTTTTTCTCTTAAGGCCATCAACTGATTGGATCAGGTCCACTTACATTACGAGGGCAATCTGTTTTAATCAAAGTCTTGTGTTGAAATATTAATCATTAAAAAAATACCTTCACAGCAATATCTAGACTGGAGTTTGACCAAATGTCTGGGTACCATGTAGGCCATTGTTGACACATAAAACTACCCATCATAGTAGGTCTGAAGCAGGGCCTGAAAATTTGCATTTCTAGCAAGTTCTCTTCTCCAAGCAAATCCTTCTATTCAGCTGGACTGAGACTACTTAAATTTTTGCCCATTCCTAGACCCATAACAGTTGTCAGGGATATGCCATGCATTGATTGGCTCAAACTAATCAGGGTAATGTTAGCACCAGTAGATCTGCTACAAAATATGTATCACATTAATTAATCAATTAATTTAGAAGGGAAGATGTCCTTTGCATAAATTAGGTAATTGATTCTCTCTTCCCAAGGCAGCTTCTTTCTAGGTTCAGATATTTGAAAACCCAACTTAATAATCATAGGACTATTAACACATAGGGTGTACTTTAAAACTTTAGTGGGAGGTTTTGCATGCCGCATTTGCAGCCACCAGGCCAGATTCACATGGTTACTGAACTCCAGTGAATAGGGGTAAGATAGTATGGTGCTTCATTTCAGAATAACTTAATTACGAAAAGTACTTGTAATCTGCTTAAGGGGGCTTTCCTGCTTTGTTGTGACCACAGTGACTCTTCTTACAGACTCTTTTGAGTGTTGTAGGAAGCAGATTACAGGAAGAAGCAATCATTTTTACAGTCTAAACCCTTTATACTTTTAAATTATTCTTCCAAAAAGCATACTTAATACAACAAAATCAAGCAGCAGTTATTTAGTTTCCAAAACAAACTAAGGATACAAAATCTGTTATCCTCCGTTATACTCTTTATATTGCAATATAAAAACAATTATTGTCACTACTTTTACACAACGGGTTTGCCTAATATGCCTCCCACACCATTCCCCAGAGATGCATTACAGTCATCTCTTATGTACCCATGGGCCTTCAAGGTGGTGAGTCCACCAGCATTCCCTCATGAATCATGGTGGAACACGGAAGAATCAGGAAGCAGTTGTGAGACAGGTTAGAGGTACATTATATTTTTGCCATAGGGAATACTGATGGGCCATGCCTACCTCTTGGGACTAATGTGAAGTATAACTGGATTGTTTAACATGAACACTGTCACATCAATCTACCAAAAATTACAGTTGCCTGTGATGCATACCAAGTACATCAGTATCAGTGCTCAGTATATTTGCTTATTGTGTCTTCTCAAGTTTCTTCTGTGTCTCACGGAAGACATGCTTGAGTTGGTGGTGATGTCAGGTCATCTTCTTCAGGGTCCTGAGAATTTCTGAGAGTTTACCAATTTTCTTTTTTTTTTTTTTTT
>NW_012122487.1:10414571-10452564 GCF_000951035.1 Colobus angolensis palliatus
TTGCACTTCCCAGGTGAGGCGATGCCTCGCCCTGCTTCAGCTCTCACTGGTCGGGCTGCAACAGCTGACCAGCACGATTGTCCGGCACTCACTGGTGAGATGACCCCAGTACCTCAGTTGAAAATGCAGAAATCACCGGTCTTCTGTGTCCTTCGTGCTGGGAGTTGGAGACTGGAGCTGTTCCTATTCGGCCATCTTGCTCCGCCCCCCTACCAATTTTCTTATATGCCCATTCATATCACCCTCATAGTTCAACATGAAAATCATATACAGATTTAAAAACAACATTTAGTAATCCATTTAATAGCCACCAGACTCTTTTATCAAGGTTCTACATATAATTTCTTCCTGTACCAGCACAGTGCCATTGCATGATGTGGTCCATAGGCAGTACCATAAGCACGAGGTATGCCATATGGGCAGTCACATTGCAACTATGTAACAGTCAGGTCGGAGAGATGAGCTCCTTACAAAGTACAAGGAAGTCTAAACAAAGGGGTCTGACAGCCTACCTTTCTGGTTCCCATCGTCCAGGCTAGAGTATAGTGGCACGATCTCGGCTCACTGCAACCTCTGCCTCCTGGGTTCAAGCGATTCTCCTGCCTCAGCATCCTGAGTAGCTGGGACTATAGGCATGCGCCACCATGCCTGGCTAATTTTTGTATCTTTAGTAGAAACAGGGTTTCACCATGTTGGCCAGGCCGGTCTTGAACTCCTGACCTCAAGTGATCTGCCCACCTTGGACTCGCAAAGTGCTGGGATTATAGGTATGAGCCACCCTGACTGACCTGAGAGCCTACCTTTCTATACATCTTATAATTACAGAAGCTACCATCATGAATTGAATGACCTGTACCTCACGGATGCTGTGCTAGACACCCCATGTTTCATTTACTTGTTAATTAATTTCATTTAATTGTTATAACCACACTGAAAGAGAACTATAGTGGGGCCAACTTAATTTTTGATATTACATTTAGAAGTGCAAAAATATGTACTTAGTTTTCTTAAAACTGATCTGCCCTTCTTTATAAAACTTCCTTATTACTAGAAAATGGGAAGGAGTCAAGAGGAAACTAAATTATGTCTGTTTGGGAAAGTTATCTCAGTTTAACCCTAACATTTAAATAGTTTATTTAGGAACCCAGTCTCTGGGGAAAATGTGAAGTACTTTGGATCTTCTCTCTCTTTCTCAGTCTCTTCTGGTGGCCTATACGTAGGGGCAAGCCAGGGACATTATATGCTCAGTAGTAGTTGGAAAGAAGGGGGCTCGGGACCTGCTCTTGAGGTTCTTGAAGATTCGTTTGGATACTTGCAGCCCTGCTGGTAGTTTACCCAGAGTTGGCATTTCTCAGCAGAGTCATAACAATCCATTGAATGGGAGCCCATTTTTGTCTTGCTGACGCTGTGTGTGACTCAGACTGAAGCTGTCTGATCTTTGGTTAAAGGGCCTCAATGCACCCCATTTCCTCCTGACACACATACATACACTTCATCAACTCTCCATGGATATTTTCACTACAAAGCAAAATCAGTTGCCCTAACCTTACTCGCATCCTTCTCTAGGGCACATATAACCCAGTGGACAGCTTCAAGATTATATAGGAAATCAAGGTGCTCTGGCAAAATAAACTTGTGCCGCACTTCTGGTTTGACTTTGTTGCAGCTGCCCTATTGTGGGATATCTCTGTGTGGATGCTCTGTGAGGAAGTTCCTTTCCAGAAATTCTGATAGTATATTGACCTCAAGCTTTATTCTCACTCTTGACTTTCAATCTATTAATTGAATAGGTTTAACCAATTAATGTTTCTTAGGTACTTAATTCCTCTGGGAATTCTATTCATATAGAGGAGATTAGAAAATATATGTCTATTGCCTCCCTACCCTTTCCTTTGCCTTCTTCTGCTTTCTGGTTGAACTTTATCCCAAGATAGCACTACGGTCTGGACTCTTTGGGGCTACATGGCAGACTGCTGTAATAATGGCTCTCAATGAATAGGCCTCCCTGTGTTCATGACCCTTTGCAAAGAACTGTTCTGCTCTGCTAACAAGAGGAGGAGTCACTTCATGAATTTTAATATTGCATTTTAAGATATAAAGACAAAAAGGCTAGAGAAGTTAACTAATTTACTGAGAGCGATGTAGCTACTAATTAATGGATTTGAGCTTTAGCAGGAAAGACTCCAAAGGAAAGGTGGACAGAGGCTTCTTTAAACAATTAATAATTTCAGAATGTCTAAATGTTCCAGTGCTTCTTCTTGTGATTTATAGCATTTTTCCATCCAAATAAATTCTACATTCTGTTGATGAAATGATTAATTTTCAAACCCAAGAATCCTGATTAAAGCATCAATCACCATGTAGCAAATTAGCTTAAGTCTTAAGAGTAAAAAAAAAATAAAAGCGTGTTAGTTTGTGTTTTGTCTATTTTCCAACCGATTGCTGCCTCTGCATGAAGAAAACAACACCTTAGGTGTGAAATATTAGCACAGAATATCACAGCATCTTGGGAAAATGTTATTTTCTACCCAAACACTTCTAACCCAAAGTGTTTCAGCCAACAGTTCTACTATTGAAAAAGCTCTCATTTTCCTCAGTGGTTAATCTTCTTTGTACTTCAGTTTTTGTCTTAAAAAAAAAAAAAAAACAAAAAAAACTCAGGCTCTCCCTGTAGAAGTCTGCTGGGTGACATAAATCCGAACATTGTTAATGCTTAGAATTGTCAAACAGAAACAGCAAATCTTTGGGAAAGAAATATTTCCATGCTAGAGAAAGAGATATTTGGTTGTGAAAATTTTGCGTTTGAAATGACAGCTTAGATCTTACCTGATTAAATAAAATTGATATATGTGAAGTATAAAAAAGTGCTGTAAGTGGAAGGAGAAAATGTTATTAAATTAAATTTAATGTAAGCATTGGAAAAATCTATTCACATAATAAAGACCAAATAAATTTGACATTTGGAATTCTCCTGTTATCACTTTATACTTACTAGAAACAATTCCTTTTAGTTTAAAATAAAGAGAAAATAAAGATCCTCCAAATATATGAGTTAAATTAAATTAAATTAAATTATTATTTTATAGAATTAAATTGAGGATTTTTTACCTAATTCTCCTAATATGCTCATATATTTAAAGTGCAGAGAGAGCAACATTCAATAGTAAAATTGAAAGGCAACATTTCCTTTTCCCAAATGTAATGATTTGTCATTGGGGGGGAATGTGTTATAAGTTCTTCGTTCAGAAGAATAAAATAAATATTGAAGGAAATTTGCAGACCATAGAAAATATAAAAAGATGAATTTTGCTTCAATAAAGAACTCATTGTAAAATAATTCTTTGACTTTTAGTTAAAAAGGATTTACAAATTGGCTTGAAAATCTCTTTATAGTAAGATTGATCCTTTGAACTTACTAAACACTTTTTATTGGAATAACTCATTTTTTTTAAAGCAGCAAGTAAAGCCTTTAAGTATCCCAGGTGGGAGGATAAATGTAATTGCCGTTCTTTCATAGGCTTGGGATAGTTTGAATTAAATATCTCTACAGGTTTATGGTGACAATGTTCTTGGCAGGTCTACCGTCTTATAGTTGATCTCTACTCAGTCTCTGAAGTGGCATCTTACCATAACTTCTTGCTTAAAATAGGTGTTCCAATTGAAGTCGAATTAGATTATAACACTGGAATAGTGGGAAAAGAGAATATGGTAGAATTATAGAAGGGGACATGTGAATAGAGAGCTGAATAACCTGTTGGCCTAGGCCCTGAAGAGGGGAGATTATTATTGTTCAAAGACTTGTGTCAGGCCAGCTTTGTTTTCTTATATAATTTCAAATGGGTCAACAGAATGGGCATTCAGTACCTTCAAGTAGCAATGATAGTTGGTGTCAGCTGACTGGCAGCATTCCACAGAGTGGCTAGACCTAAAAAGAGTACCCCTCAGGAAGATGTGCCTAGCAAGAGCAATGTAGATGTCAGACATCTGAGATCCAGAGCAAAGGATCAGTCCCGGAATGAACCTGTAGTTATATGCAGAAACTGAGGAAGTAAACCAGAAATAAAAACAAGGCGTAGTCATCAGGGCTGAGGTGAAGGCAGTGACTTGGTTCATTCTCACGTACATCCATGCTGTTATACTTTAAGCTATCAAATCAGTTTCTGAGCCCCACACTTGTAAGGACACAATTACATTTCCTGCTTTAATTAGGATGTGTATAGTGAATTAAGTTTAGCTTGCAAATTAAAGACAACACTGTTTGTCATTAAAGTGGGGTTGGGAGAAAAGGGATAGTATATCTGTGGCTACTGAGGGGAGGGGTGTCAGCAAGTACAGGGATTTAAGGAAGAAGAGAATTTTCTTGCCTTGCGTTTATTCTCTAAAAGTAAAGCCTTAGAAGGAGAGATGCATTGACAATGAAACTGGCTCCTCTTTATGATACTGCCGTCCTGAAGACAGAACTTTATTATGGTTTGGAAAAGGGGCTTATTCTAATATTTAGCCATCTATTTTTTCCCCAAAAACTCCATGTACTAGACTCTAATGGATTTTTTGACAGATAATCCTGGGAAATTTTTATAATTAAATTTTACTCTTGTGAAATAGGTCACATCTACATAAACTTGAGCATGAATTAACTTTTATTAATTAGATTATACTGATACCCTGATTTGCTTTGAAATTTTAGGGAAGCATTAACATCATTTTTTGATTGTGCTCAGACACAGGTAGCCTCTAAATACTTTAGGCAGTGCCTTACTTCAGGCTGCTGGAACAAGGCACCGTGGACAGGGAAGCTTAGAAAGAACAGAAATTTACTTTTCACAGTTCTAGAGACTGGAAATCTGAGATCAGGGTGCCAGCATGTCTGATGCTGGTACAGGTCCTTTTCCCAGTTGCAGGCCATCAACTTCTTATATTCTCATATGACAGAAAGAGGAAAAAAACTCTGTCTCTTCTTATAAAAATATTAATCTGGTTCAAGAGGGCTCTACCCTCATGACCTACCTAATTACCTCCAAAAGGCTCCACCTCCAAATACCATCACATTGGGAATTACATTTCAGCATATTAGTTTTGTCGGGAACATAAACATTCGGTCCCTAATAGGTAGTATTGGCCATTAATAATTACACTGGGGTACTCTCTAGTTAACAGAAGGCGTTTTTG
This sequence comes from Colobus angolensis palliatus, assembly GCF_000951035.1. Taxonomy (NCBI): domain Eukaryota; kingdom Metazoa; phylum Chordata; class Mammalia; order Primates; family Cercopithecidae; genus Colobus; species Colobus angolensis. Next base: position 10,419,741 of record NW_012122487.1, read on the forward strand.
AGAAAATTTACAACTAGAACACTCAGATTATCTTTTCCTGAAATCATATTTTTAATATTGACTATTTTTCTTAAATCATCAGTATATACTTCCAACAAATATCTTTTATTATAAAGTTGGAAACATATTGAGCATACAATTTCAAATACATATAAATTTCTTCAGATAACATACAAATACGGTCTATCCTTGGTGTGCATGGATTCCATGTTCGTGAATCTGCTTACGAGCTAAAATTTATTTGTAACTTTAAGACCCATATTCATGGTTCTTTCATGGTCATTCATGGACATGCTCAGAGCAGCAAAAAAATTCATTCTTACTGCATATGTTCCCAGCTTAAGGTTGAACAAAATGATGCTCTGCCTTTTTATTTCAGCTGTGATACTATAAACCATTGACCTTTTTGGAGTTTATTTAGTGCTACATTTTTTTTTGCATTTTCATTGGTAATTTTGCTGTTTTAAATGGCCCCTAAATGTAGTGCTAAAGTACTGTCTAGTGTTCCTAAGCTCAGAAGGCTGTGATGTGCCTTATGGAGAAAATGCATGCTGCATGAACTTCCTTCAGGGATGAGTTATAGTGACGTTGGCATTAAGTTCTATGTTAATGAATCAACACTATATGTTAAATAAGGTGACTTTAAACAGAAACACACATAAAACAAGGTTATGTATTTATCAGCCTACAAAAATACTGTGATCAGAAACTCCCAAGAAGGTAACCCAGTATTTGGCCTAGGGACAATCATTTGGCATTTGCTAATTCAGTGTTTACCGCAACTTTATAAAACATAATTAACATGAATAACAGAATCAATTATACGTATGAATTGTGGACAAGGGAAGTAAAATATGATTATAGGAGGGCCTTGGGTGAGACATTTTAATTTTTCTTATTTAATAATAAATATATCTGTGGCAATCAATTTGTCTTCATATAGTTTTGCCAGCACCCTATAAATTTTGAGAATATGCCTACTATAGAGTACTACTATATGAGAATATGCCTACTATAAGCATTTAAATAATACTTACCTCTTTGACATAAGAAAATGTTTATAAATAGACTGAAAGCTCTTTGAAGAAGGATGACTATGCTATTGTTTTTGAGCAGCCAAGATAGTGACTGACTTATCAAATGTGCTGAACACATATTGTTACATAAAGGAATAATTATGCTGTAGAGATGGGTTCAGTTATAAGGTTATACAGGTAAGCTGGGAAATCACTACTTCAGATGCTGTTTAGAAACATTCCATGGCTCTCTCTCTCATCCACGTTATGTTAAATGTAGAGGAATTCTTAATGAAGCCTTCTCCTTCATGCTCAGTTCATTCCACCTTGAACCAATCAATACTTTCTGGTTAAACCAGACCCTGACCTGGATGTATTATGTGGCTCTGTATTACCATTTTATAGATGATGAAAATAATTAATGTGTACGGGGTTCTAGCCGTTCACAGCTAATATGGCACAAAAAAGTACTACAAAGTGCCCTATTCCCATGACTCGTATTCCAATCTAACCACCCAAATAACCTTTCTTGCATCAGCTCAATGGTCTTTTCAAATTACCATTTACATATGTTTTCACTGAACCCTTACAGAATACATTCCAGCAATGAAGGAAAATAAAAAGAAAATGCATTTTGTAAGATAAAGGATTTCTCTTTTTCCTTTTAAATAAAATGAGCTGGGAAGAGGCAGAGAACTTTTATGATTCAGTAATGGCCAAGATATGATGCTCTCCAGCTCACAAATCAAGTAGCCGCAAGCTGCAAAAGCTTCAATTTTGAACAGAACAGCTCAGGGCCAGGCAAAATGTCATCCTTTTTATGGGTTCAACAAAATTCCTCTGTTTTTTATCTTGCAACACAGACATTAGATCAGCTCTTCAAGTCCCTGGGATGTCTGGAATACTGACTTGTGTGCACTTTCTAAAACATAGGGTCAAGTGCGAATAAAAGCTACAGAAAAAGAGGAAATAGCACTAGAGAGGGACTCAAAATGCCTGAGCAAAATCTTGACTGAAAGCATGTCATGAAACGTTCTTTGGTGTCACATAAATGCCTCCTGGGGCTTATCAACGTGTGCACTCACACTAATGAGAGTGGTCAGCTTAGAACACGGTGGGGTCTGCAGACAACGTCATGTTATAGTCTGTTCTTAGTCACATTTAAAATTTGATACTGAAGGATAAAACTGGCTCTGAGGGTCTATTATTGAGAAAATGTTTCAAAGAAAGAGTAGACTTTGAACTCATCCAAAACTTATTATACAACTACCTTTTCTTCCATGATGACTTGAAAGTCTAATATCCTTTAAGTATGCATTTAAAGAGTTAGTTTCTTTTTGTTAGTCAGTGGATTTTAAGATTGCAACGTTCTCCTTTTTAAATAATTTTATTTTCCACCACAAAGCATTACTTCACATGGAAAAATAGAATTAACCTAAATAATATTAGTTACTACTTTGGAATGAAATGGCATTATATTTTTCTCCCAGGTATTTATGAAGGCAAACATTCCTCAATTTACTGTCAATTACTTATTTGTTCATTTCAAAAACATTAGTTGAATACCCATTATCCACTTTATATATCTTACTGCACCAGTAACTAAATTAATAAATCAATATCCAGAATTCATAAACAGAATAGAAAAACTCAATTTTCTGAAATTTCAAATTTCTGTGCAAATGTGGAAATTAACAGATTAAATCTACTGAAGAATAAAATCTAAGGTTTTATATATATGTAATTATTTGATAAATGTTAACCAAGCACCCTTTATGCATCTTACAGTGTGATAGGTACTGTAATGAATACAAATATGTAAGGAATATATGTTTATCTCTTAAGAATAATGAATTCAAAAACATGCAATAAAGTTATATTCAGAAATAACTGTGACAATGGAGTCAAATTACTGCTATTGCATAGTGAATCAGTGAATTGCATAGACAAAAATAAGTGTCACTTCTTTTTGGATGATACAGAAAAGCTTGTGGAAGAGACGCCATTTATATTGGGCACTGCTGCATTGATAAGAGTTAGAGAGATGACAATTGAGAGAGAATATTCTGTTCCTTATGAGCAGAGAAAGAAGATCAGAGCAAGTGCAGGGACAGAGAGAAGACAAGATGGCCTGAAATCTGGGGTTAATCTCAAGGGCCGGTAGGAAATGACGCTGGAAAAGTAGATTGTCATGAGATCATCAAGAATCTTGAACACCAGACTAAGAAGTCTAGAATTTATTCCAGGAGCATTGAATATTCATATAGACCATTTAGATCAAAGGAATTATATGAATAAAGTGACATTTTAGAAAAAGCGATTTGGTTCTTCCAATATTCCAGATGTGAGGTGTTCTGCATCTGAGCTAAGCAATAGTGGTAGTTAAGCCGAGAAGGAACAGAGGCAAGAATTTTGAGAAGCTTCAAAGATTTGAGTTGCCAGGTTTCAAAATTTACCGCAAGGTTTTGAGGTGGGTGATTGGGAGTATGATTAGCATCTTTTTATGATCTTGTATATATCTTCTGACCAAGGCTTTATTGAAATTTTCCTTCATCGTTCTCATTGATTCACTTTGGAGATGTGCCAGACCTAAATTCCCTTTTAGCTAATGACATTTGATGTTCAATACTTTCTGGTAAAATAATTGCTGTTTTCTTTTTCTTTATTTTTCCAGATTAAGAAATTTACACTCAGAGAGGAATAAGAAAACGATCCCAAGTCACAGGACTTGTGTTTGGATGGGATTTAGATTCAGGTCTTATCTCTAACCTTTCTGCCCCCATCACATTTACTTTGAGCTAAATATTTGTTATGCTTGTATGACACTGCTTTTGACTTTATTGAAATAGCCCTTATAAGATTCCAGGAGTGTGGATTATAGTTCAGCATCATGCTACGTATTGCTTGTACCATTTGTTGTCAATTAATTAACATATCACCTGTGTTACTCCTGAAATTTTTATTTAATTCAAGTATTGCTGTTGAAATTTAACTGATGCTTCTCAGCCTAAAATAATTATAATCACCCCAAAGCTGATCTTCCCTGAAACCTAACACCTTGCACAAATTATCTCATTAAAAGCATTTGTTGAATGAAATAGATTCATGAATAAGAGCAGCAACACTATCAAAATAGAGCATTAGCTTCACTTCTTCCCAGTTTGGAAGCAATATGGCCCTCATCCATGTTGTTTTGGGTTGGGTTTCCTAGAAGTGGAGCCTGAGAAGGCAGTATGTGAGCAAGCGATTTTTTGAGAGGGCTCTAAGGAGAAATCCATGATGAAATGCAGTAGGAAATGAAAGGGAAGGAATTTGATTCTAAAGAAAGGTTTTAGGCGTAAATATTCCACCTTGATGCAGAGGTGACTCCACACCAGTCAGTGACTGGATACAGGCCACCATGGTGGTGGGGTGGCATTCAGTGTAGTTCCCAGACCCTTGAGTAGGAAAGCAGGGCCAGCCTCCCAATAACAACCTGCTGGAGAAGGTGGCAGGTGTGGACATGCCAAGCAAAGAAACAGATCCAAGAGGGCAGGACATCCTCCTCCTCCGCCTCATGTAAAACCTGGCAAGAAAGACACATACAGAGTTAGTTTACCCATATGCAAAAGATTCCTGCCCCTCATAACGATGCCACTTGCAAGCATAGTAAATAGTTTCCTATTCTGGTGTTGAATCCAGTTAATCATCAATGATGTTCTGGAGTCTGTGTTAAAATTTCTGTAGAGGCCACATTTATTTAAAAACACAACACGTCCAATGCCAAACACTGATCTTGGCTCTCTGTTCCTAAATTGATATCGCCATAGTCTTCCTCATTTCAACAAAATGAAGAATATTCTATTCAACTCACTGACTACTCAGCAGTGTGAGAGGGAAATTTATGTCTTGAGGGCAACCATGTAGATTTGATTAAATGTTGTGATTTGATTTCTTTAGGAAGTAATTTATAGAGATCCAAAGCAGGATTTTTGGAGTTAGAGAGATTTTGTTTCTGTTACTTACAAACAATGTGACCTTGGAGAAGTCACTCTCTGAAGTTGCATTTCCTCACTATAAATAACAGGTAATTTTCAGAGCCATCTTAATAAATGAGATATTTCATGTAAAGCATTTAGTATAGTGCTTAGCATATATTAATGCTCAATAAATGTTAACACATTTTTGCCACACATATTCATGAAGATATTTTCGTCATCAATGAGAGAGAACTGAGAAAAGAAGAAGAAAGATCAAAGGTATAAGAGGAGACTGGCTGAAGAATTTTCAGTGTAGAGCAGTTCTGGAAGCTGTTTTGTTATACCTAGAAATAACGGAAAATTCCTTGGAGCTTACCTGTACTTTAATTTTGGGGTTGTGATCAAATACATCTATAGCCCGATGTAGATTAATTTTCTATACTTGAAAGATCATATATAATTCTGTTTCTCTGTCAGCATCAAGACAGCCTCTTTATCATTTTTATTGACTTCTAGGTGATGTCTAACTTGTAAAAATTATTTCTCAGTCTAGCTATGCCAACTCAGCCCTCAAAAGGAAAATAAAATGAATATTATAATTAAATGAAGATATATAAAAGTCTCATCATTGAATATTTTAAAATATTGTTCATATCTTTATAAAAATTAATATTTTACAATTTAATTTGCTAAAAATATTTGAAAACTAAATATTTCTGGTGAAGTGCCATGGTCATTTGAATTAAAATCATTTATTTCATATAATAATCTTCGTACATTTTCAATAAAATTTAAAGTGGTGACAGTCATTCAGATCATCCTGGGCACATTGGTACACCAAGTATTGTGCTAGACTCTAGAAATACAAAAATGAATAAAACATGATACTTTTTCCCACCCCAGAGCTGACATGCTGCTGAAGGAAACAGATTGTCCCAATAAAATATGGCAGGAGGTAAGATAGGCATGCAATCAGGATGATATTAAATCGGAGTCTATTTAGGGGCTTGGGGCAGGAGTTGATGATGTCTGAGCTAGAATTTGAAGTGTGAGTTAAAGTTAGCCAGAAGAAGAAAGGCAAAAGGGGCATCATAGAGAAGGTCAGGACCTCCTGAAGCATCGAGGCATCGAGCAATAAGGAGAATGTGAGACATTGAGCCAAGTTTAGTATTACTTATGCACCACACCAGGCAGGCGTGATAGGTTAACGATGGCCACAAAGTCTTTGTCTCTCCTCCTATTTAGACATGGATTCTATGTCTCCTTCCAGTTTAATCTGGCTGTAAGGCAACACAGCTAACAGGTAGGTGGCAACAGCAAGGATTCTGTGTCTTTGAATAGTTGGATAGAATATGGTGAAAGTGCCCCAGTAACAGTTTTTGGACCAGGCCTTAAAAGATTGGCAGCTCCTCTTTCCGAATCTTGGAACATTCATGGTAGACGAAGCTAGCTGCCATATAAAATGCTTTATTTAAAAACTATGTGGAGAGGCCTCGAGACTACATGGAGAGGCTGTGGAGTCCAGCTGAATGTGACATCTAGTTATTTCCAGTAAGGTCACAGGAATGTGACTAAAAGCATCCCAGACCCTCCAGACCACACTGGCCATTGGGTGAGTACCACCAAGTGACCCCAGTCAATGCCAAAATCATTCTGCTGACTCCTAGCAGAATCCCTGACCCTATATGATCATGAACTATAATACAATGGATGCTACTCCAAGTGATTAAGTGTTGGGGTGCTTTGTTGCACAACAATTAAAAACCAGAACAGTGGAATATGAGGAAGAATTATGCAAGTGCAATATGACAGAGGGCTTGGGGTACAAGGTTAAGTATTTTGGATACTGAATGTTTCCAAGTCTAAGGTAGTAAAATCATCCCTCCTCTGAAGACATGTTTCCTCAATTTATCTTTTGCCAAACAAGCCCATTTCAAAAACCACTGCTGGAGGGAAAGCATCAGGATAAATAGCTAATACTTGTGGGACTTAATACCTGGGTGATGGGTTGAAAGGTGCAGCAAACCACCATGGCACACGTTTACATATGTAACAAACCTGCGCATCCTGCACATGTACTCCAGAACTTAAAATAAAATTAAAATAAATTTTTAAGAAGAATTAGACAATGAAAACAAAAAAAATTGCCATATTTTATTTACATACATTCAGAAAATAAAAGGAAATATAACTCTAAGAAATTTGGGAGGACAGAATTACAAAGGGATGATAATAGCCCAGTTTATAACACTTACTTGGTGCCAGGCACTGCTTTAAGTGTTTAATATATATTAATTGACTCAGTCTTTATAACAATTCACTAAAGTAAGTGGTGGTATCTGCACCATTTTATAAATGAAGGAATTGAGTCATAGTGAAGTTACAAAACTCAGTTAAGGTAACACAGCTAACAAGTGGCAAGAGCAAGGATTCAAACCCACTCAGTTTCGATCCAGACTTTGTCGGTTTAATAATTATGCTGCAATCTTTTTCATAGTTCTTAAACAAGATGTGTGTGTGTGTGTGCATGCACACACACATGTGTGTAAATATAGGGTGTGATGAGTAGTACCTGTCTTCTTCAATAGCCTGAGCTCACCTGAAGGAGAGGCAGAGGTCCCTTCCCTTTGCTCGTCTTTATTTCGATAGTGCTTATCCTAGCAACAATCACGTTGGTGGTGAGCAGACACTTGTAGAATGACTGGAAGTGTGCACTAGTGACACAATGATTCCTTAAATTGAATAAACTGAGCTGTATGGAGCACTGCATTGTCCTTACTAGGAGCATATTATCATGGATGTGAGCAAATTTGAGAACTGCCTCTCAAACTAGATTTAAAAAGAAAAAAAGAGTACAAGTTCAGGAAGAATTCAAGTGAGTACACACAGCTACCAATGTGGGCCATGGGTCAGACCAGAAATCAAGGAAGGGAAGAGTTTGAGGAGTGATTGGACAACCAGGGAAGCCACTAGGGCCAGATAAATAAGGATTGAGACATTTGGATAAAAAAACTGTGGGAAGAAAAGAGACATGACACCGTGCTGCTATTTTGAAAGTCTAGTGAAAAACAAGTGTCGAGATTGAAAAAACGAAAATGGCACTTCGGTGTATAGGAAAGGGTCAAACAGAGATATTATTTAAGCTGAAACCCAAAGGATGACGCTGCGATAGTGTAATGAAGAGTGAAAAGTGTCCTAGTAAAGGTACCAGCATCTCCAAGTTTCCGATGTGAGAAAAATACTGGCTCATTCAAGGCAGCAAAATAGTGGCTGTAGAGTTGAGAGTGAGTATTGGGAGTTGGGACTGGAGAGGTAGGAAGAGTTCAGAGTACTGCCAAATGTGTAGTAGACGGTAGAATGTTGCTACTTGTGCTAAAGGCAATGTGAAACACTTGATACGTTTCAAGTAATGGAGTGTCGATCTGGTTTACTCATTTGCTCTGTGGCAGCAGATCTGAAAGCAGGTATGATTTTATTGAGTATGTATTATTGTTAGGGACTTTTCTTGACCATGAAGATGGAAAAATAAAAAGAGAATATATTTACATGTACAGATCTCACAATCTGACCAGGGTGTCGAGGGAGCAGAATATGTTAAGAAAAAAAACTAGTAAGACATTTTAGCTTTTTCTGAGCGTCTGATGGGGAATATGGGAAAACAGAATAGGGAGGGTAGAGAAAGGCTGGAAAGAAGAAGTGGTGATGGGTGACAGAAAAAGCAGATGTGGATACTAGAGGGAGTGGGAAAAGCCTTAGAGCTGGAGAAAGATTGAAATGTAATGTCCAGGATGAGAATTGTGTACGATCTTCATCCAGTCTGTGCTCCTTATATTATGTGAAGATGAGGCACATCTGAAACCAAGTTCACCTTAGCTGTGGGTCCCTGTTCCATGGGAGTAAAATACATAAAGGAGGAACTCTTTGATTCAGAAGGGCAGCTGTTTTCTTTTATGGCCTCCTTGCTCTTACAATTTCTTGAACTTTCCCTCTGTACACAGGAGATGGAGATTTGTTATTTTATTATTAAGTGCTATACTTCTGTCTCCTTGGCATTCTGCCGTAAAGTTCAAATCTTTACACTTGAAGAATAGAATTTAGGCCAGAAGAAATAGATCTTGCCCTAGCTTTTCCATTGGATAAATAACTAAGTGTCCTCAAATAAGCTCCATAACCTCTCAATGTCTTACTTTCTTACTTTGTAAGATGAAGTAGGTAGAATCGATGAGCTTGAGCATTTTGTCTATCACTGACAATGTCTCCACATTTCTCCTGTTCAATCTGGGCTGAGAAAGGTTAAATCTTATTGTGCATCACTCATCATTAATGGCGATCATTATCGTAATAGTTTTCTTTCATTGAGCACGGACTGCATAGCAGGCTTTATATTCATTTTTTCATTTAATTTTTGTTCTCTTATTTCTGTATCTAATCCTCTCAATATTAGTTATTTTGTAGTAAAGGAAGCTGAGGCTAAATGAGGTTAAGTCCTTACTCAAGGTCACACAGCTAGAAAATGACAGAACCAGGATTTTAACATCATTCTCTTTGACTCTATAGCTATTTATATTTCCAAATGCCATTCTGAATCATTGGCATGAACTATTCTTTTGCATTGAAATATAACTTAAGTTAAAACAGTTAGATTTTTAGCAGAGCAGCCAGTGGGATATGAATCTGGTATTACTCTAATTCAGAAGAACGTCTTACTCAGCTTCACACATAGTGTGAATAATGGCACCAAAAGTGTTTACCATAAATCTTTCCCAGACCTCAGGCCTGGATTAGTATGCTAATGTTTAAGCCGTTGTAATATTTCACAGAGAGGGATAAATGGCTAAACATAAAAACGTGTATTTAAATGTGGATGGATGTGCCTATAGAGGCACCAAAGGCGCTGCTAATATTATCTGCACTTCTTTATCCATTGAGAATGGAAGACCTTTAAGGTCATCAATGAGATGGGATCATCTTTTTGCCAATCCTAAGGCAGTATCGCTCTGAGGCCAAATGAAATGGAGTCAAGAGAGGGCTGTAAAAAGCCAAGTGGAGCTGTCATCACTATAAAAATGGCATTGGCATTGCAGTGACTCAGGCATTTGATGACTTACCACCTCCATGAACTTGCACCGGGTGAACCCCAAAGCCAGCCAAGAAGAAACATCAGGAAAGTAATAATCAAATACTCTGAAGTTTATCTCTTTGATAAAAGTGAAGAAAATAACCACTCACTCTGGAAAAGGGTGTGTAAGCAATCATATCAGAAATGGTTATGGATGACCTGAGAGTCTTGGCTTCTCAGTGGAGATGGCCAAAGGTGAGCTTGACAGAGAGAGGTGAATTGGACCACATTTGACTTGTTTCTATCCCCCAAGTTTAAAAAATCTGATTTTAGGCAGCAATGGGCTATTCCCTTGCAAATAGTTTTAGCATTGATAAAGAACTTTATAAACAGTATTAACAAACATGATTTAATGCATAATGGCATAATATAATAACCTAAGAAAAGGTTAATAAGAAAGAGTTCCAGAAGTAGAGAAAAAAACAACAAAACAAAACAAAAAAAGGGGACCCCACTAGGAATCAGGAATCCTCTGCAATCTCTTCTTATTATTTTTTAAAACTAACATTAAAATGTTATTTTACTTTCTTATGTTTGTACATGGAGTATTGATTACGCCTTTGACTCCCTTTTTAGACTCCTTTATTATACGTTAGCCATATAATGTGACTTATATGTCATTTTAAAGCTTACCAGATATATGTCTTACAGCTATTAAAGCAGTCTTAAAAATATGACATAGCAATAACATAATTATCCGCAATGAACTAACAAGTTTCTAGCAGTTATTCTAATATTAACTGTAATTTCAAAGGCACGAATGAAGTAAATAGTATTTGATGCATCAGCACTAACTGCAATATTACACAAAAATATAAAGGATTTGTATTGACAACCACTCATACGTGTTGCTAATACTACTATGGCTTGTGGCCTCCCTTTAAAATGAAAATAAGTGCTAATTTCACATAGAGCTTAGTAATATGTAATTTTTTTATTAAAGTTCTCAGACCTCTTAAATCTAGAGTACATGACCCCCATGTTAAGAACTTCCGTACTATTTGCAGATTACTAAATAGATAGACAAGTTGCCTTTGGGTAAACAGTATTAGAGACTGCTATAACTTTTGTGTTGTAGCAACTACAGTTGATCGATTTATTTATCATAACAAAGATTCTGTTTCAAAAAATGCCTTCCCCCCGCCCACCCAGTAACCAGCTGCAATATCTAGAATTGGTTATTTTTCACAGGAGAGAGTTTTAAGTGGATCCTGAAATCCATCTAGTTGATGAGACATCCTAATTTAGAGCAGTTGATTGCATGAAAGGATTAAGATTGGTTTAACACATTTTATTACTAAGCCAAATAGTCTTTGCAAATTGTATGCTAAAGGAGTTGGCATACTGTGCCTTGCAACCACTCTTCCTTCATGCTTATTTCATGCAATGACTCTACCTGTAATGTGAAGTCTTCTAAAACAGATTTGTTCCTCTTTCTCTTCTCATCACACTCATACTAATAGTAATTTCCGTGCATCCTTTAAGATTTGCTTAGGTCTCCTGCTTCTCCCATTACTCGTCTCAAGGATGTTAGATGCAACTTTCATATTGGTTTCCACAATCTTTTATGTATGTTGCTGACATTGTACTTACTACAGTGATTTGTATTATTGGGTTTTATGTTCATTTCCAATTTTAGACTATGAGCTGCTTATGAGCGGGGGGAGGGGGTGTTAAAATAAATTTTTAAGCTCCAATCTCAGTGCAGTGATTAGCACAAAAACATTTTTCACTATGTTTATAAAATAAACGAGCACAATTGTGCTGATTTGAGGAATACAAAGATGTATGTAACACAGTCCATTCCCTCAAGAGGCTTAGATTTTTGCTGAAAATTGAGACTGTGTGTGTGTGTGTGTGCGCATGGGCATCTATGTGTGTATGTGCACATGCAGGAGTAAGAGCAAGAACAACAATTGGTGTAAGGTTCCTGGCACTACGTGCAAAATAAACGAAGTAATAAATTACATATTTGTTTAAAAAAATTAAGACTGTCATATGAAGCATTCTGAAATAGTTCAAAATGAGCTGTAATTAGAACCGTGAAAAGAGTTAGAGTGAGAATGGTGGGAATGTATCCACTCTAAGGTTCTTCATTGAGATTTTCTTCTCCAGTTTGAAAATCTCCACGTCTTTTAACGTTTTCCTATCTGTCATGAATTTTGGAGCTCACTGTTTCCCAGTGATTCTCCTCTTGGTAGTCATTTCTCTGTTACAGTTTTATGAAGGTGAGTGTCTGGAACAGAATGTGACAATTTAGATATGCTCTGGTCAGAACAGAATGGCTCTATTATCCCCTTAATGTGAACACTGTGTTTATTGTATTACCATCTGGAATTGTGTTTGATTCCTTGTTGTCTTGGCACATTACTTGGAAAATAAGTAACAGATTACCAAAAACCCCAGAATATTTTACACACAAGCTGCCATTAAGACTTTTTCCATTTTTAATATTCACTTTTTAAACCATTCATTTGTTCATGTAATTATTTATTCATTTATTCCATACAAACTTAATAGAATACTATTAAGTTCCAGGAATTTTTCAATATTGCTCAATATAATTAAAACATATAAATTTTTCACAAACTTACATTAGGAAACTTTTGAAATGTAATGAAAAATTGAAAAGATTATGCAGTGAATAACCATATGTGCACAGCCTAGATTCTACAATTAACATTCGCTTGTATTGACTTTATTACGTATCTTTCTATACATCCATCTATTCATTCACCAAACTGTCTTATTTTTTGATGCATTTTAAATAAAATGGGAGCATAAACCTCTCACAAACACTCATAAATAACTCAGCATGGGTACCAGGAACTTGAGTTCAAGATATTATTCTAACTCCTATCAAGATTTAAATCCATTATCATTACCATAGAAACTTTCCTCATGCTTCTTTCCACATGAATTTTAATTTTTCCTAATAAAGTTTTAATTTACCTATTATTCTCCAGTATTTTGGCCTATTTAGTTTTGAATCTTGAGTTTTATTATTTACATGTTATTTGTAGCATGTTGAATGCCATTCACTTATGTTTTTATGTATACTGCAAAGTCGTTGATTAAAGGGGTGGAAATAGTCATAGCTAATAAGTTAAAACAGAAAGCCCTATGAAATACGACTAGAAATTTCCCACTAGGTGGGCACTGCTTCATTAATTGTTACCCAACTGTGCTATTCTTTGCAATAGTCAAATAGCACAGGAGACTTCTTGAAAGATTAAATTTATGTAATGGAAGAATTAATTATCAAGATTCTCTGATATTATACATATTATTTTAGTATTTTAGTGCATATCTAGATGATTAGATTCAAACATTTTTCAGGTATCCTAATTGTTGATAATTTTGTTTATAGAATCATAAAATCATATCAGACTTTGAAAGAAACTAACACGTTATCTGGCTCCTTGTTGTAGCAGAATTAAAAATACTGTTTCAAACACTAGAAAAGTGATTTCACTGTTCCTTTCTGTAATTCTCCAGAAATGAGAATTAAACTTTTTCTGAAACAGCTTATTTTAGTGAATCAGAATGGTATGTTCAGGATTATGAAGTTTCCTCCTTACTATCACACGTCACAAATATTAGATGCATTTAGGACTTAAAATATATGTATAAGAGAAAGGTATGATTTTTTTTATATCAAGAATTAGGCACTGAAATTAGAAAAATAAAATGTTTCCTTAGAAGGGAGATTCTTTAGGTTTAGTGACTTCGTGTAAGACTGCTACTGGTAGGTTAGAGCCGTTATTGATGTAAAGCATTGCAGTTTTTAAAGATAGCAAATAGTTACGGAAAATACTCCCTAAGATTTTGTGTGTTGTACCTTTACAATCTGCTTAGACCCCCTTAAGAGAGACTCTGAAGATATTTATTGAAGTTTCAGATGAAACTTTTATCATTTTTAATCCAGGCTTAGCAGTTAATACAATAAATTATTCCCTCTATTCACACATGAAACTGTTTGCAAGCAAGAAAATTGCTACTTTGCATCAGATTATAAGGCTATCCCTCAAGGTCAACTGGTAGTATTTTATCATTTCAAATACACCACTAAAATTCAAGGACAGTTATACACCAATATCTCTTATTTTTAGAAAAATCTAAATACAAATAAATGTCACAGTAATTTGCTCACTGATTTATTTGTCTGACTTGAATAGGCTATTTAGAATTATTGAAATTGATACCATTTTGTTTAGCATAGGAAACTGCATTATAAAGTTTTGTTCTAGATCTCTTATAAAGTGGTTCAAGCTGGAGATTTATCATTTAAATCCCACTTGGTAATTTGTAATGCAAATAAATAAAGCCTTATCCCATTTAAACAATAAATATCTTCTTAAATAATGAAACGTCACTCTTCCGTTGATCAGTTTTGTGGATACAGTTATGGCACTTGCATGGAAAGGTATCACTTGAATGGACTGAAACAAACCTAAGACTGCATTAGATCACAGCTGAAATTCAATGGGTTCAATTTGTTGTAGCCTGCAGCCCAACAGCTTGATCTTTTGTCACTATGTGCACTGAGGGAGATCATATATCTCTTATGCACTTATGTCAAGAAAAGCACTACAACCTACTTATCATACTTGCAAAACACTTAAGAAAACAAGGCAAGTTTCCCGAAAGTAATTGAGCTTTTGGTAAGGGCTTTATTATTGCAATCAATTACAATGTTGTCAAACCTGACAAATTGAAGTTCCTAAATAACTGGCTCATAACTGGATGTCTTAAAGCAAGAAGCAAAATACACTTCTGCCCTTGCTGATTTTCTTGTACAGCTTTGAAAATAATTTACACAGCTGTTACACAGCTGTTCCCATAACATGGGAAAACCATGTATAAGGTAGAATCCTTTTAAAGCTGATTGAATACAACAAAAATCACAGAAATATTTTATGATAATACAGCACGACAATAATACAATAAAACCAATCCAGTTGGATTCATTTAATTGCTTATTTTAATAAAGCCTAATTAAAATAGCATTCCTTGCTATTTTCTTGTTAGCCATGCTGTTAGTGCTATTGAGATACTGGATAGAGTCACTGATGATTAAAATCGCTGCAAAGGGTCACAGTTACGTGGAGACTTGCATATAAGAATGCCAAGGTATCTCTTCCAGTACATTCTGAGCTTTCAATGTTCTAGACCTATGTTTGGCTTCAAATCTTACTCTGTTCTTAGCATTTTGAGGATTTAGTAGAAAAATATAATTTTCTTTCCCCTAGGATCATGTAGTATGTTGTACATTTTGCTTATCATTGCACTTAAAATAACTTGGCAATGTGTGTGTGAATGTGTGTGTATGTGTATGTGTATATAGTTCTTCCACTATTCTCAGTGAAAAAACACAAGAATAGAACTAAAGTCTTACTCATCACTGTATCCTCACACCCTGCTAACACAGTATTTACTACCTGGTAACATAGTAACCACTCAATAAAGTAGAAAAAATTAATAAATAAAGATATAGAGTATTTATAGTACTATAATATCAATAAATAGTATTAATGTTCCCAATTTTTTACTCTTCACTGTACTTTCTCCTAGAAGTGTGCTGGCAAATGTTTGCCAACTGGCTCTAAAAAACAAACACATAAACAACCCTTTAATTTTTAGCACTTGTTGATTTGCATGATGTAAATAATAATAACATGGCCCATTTCAGATTATTTATATGATATCCCTGAATGCAGAGTTGAGAAGAGATTAGCTTTTATGAGTTGGAGCAAGCTGGCTCCAGCACACCACCATCCCTCTTCTCTGAAATATCTCTTTAAAACCTCCCACTAGCAGCAGATCTTACTTCCCTAACACATAGAGGGTGCTTGTCTTGGTGAATAGAATGATGGTGAACATAACACAAGTAGGTGCTTGAAATGTGCTTGTACATTCGTGTTTGCTGTTTTTTGCTTCTTCTGTCACTACCAAAAACATGGCACCTGCATAAGGAGAACAGAAAGCAGGTGAAGCAAACCTATACAGGACCCATCACTTGGAATCAAGCTCAACTAAGCCCAGCCTAAGTGAGTCAATTGTCAACCAATCCACAGGTGTGAGAGTGAGAAATCAATATTTGTTATAACACACTGAAATTTTTGTGGTTGTTTGTTACACAACAAAAAGTAACTGATGAACATAGTATAATGCAAGTTAAGGTAAGGTAAGATAATCTACTAAAGTATTAGAGTAACAGTCAAAGACCCATGACTCCATTTCTTATTTTGCTACCACTTTGACTGTGTGTGTAGGGGTATGTGTGTGTGTGTGTGTGTTACAAAGTACACTAATTATATGAATTATTAGTATATTTTCTATTTGACTTTCTGAAAGTGAAGAACATAACCACTTACTTAATAATGATGTTATGTGCTACTTTACAATTATAAAATTTTGGTGCTTTTGTGGACATTGGCATTTAGAAACTTGGGAATAATAAAATCAATTACACCTTGAGACTTTTCACACGTTTATTAATTTTTACAATTCATCCTTACGCAGGGTAATGCTTACTGTGTCTGTGAACTTTCCTAGGTATAAAAAAATTCGTTTATCTTTGAAGAATATACCTTTTTCCCAATCTCTTAACTTGTGGTATGCTTATCTTTTAATTCTAATCATCTCCTGAAACTTCTATCAGTGGTCACTAGTTATTAACTGACAAATTTAAGCACTCTTTCCCAGTTATTAGTCTCCTTGGACATTTTTGTATCTAGTAAGTGATACTTTTCCTCTTATTTCCTGAAACCCTTTTCATACTTGGCTTCTATAGGACCTCTCTAGCTTTTTATTTTTGGACTTTCTTATTGATTCTTATTCCCCTTCTAATTTTCCTAGTTACGAGAAACCACCAAAATTTAGTCCTCAGCTCTCTCTGTACTTATTTTTTAATATTCTCATATTCAGAGACTTTATCCATTATTATTGCTTGAACTATATCTTCAATCCCAATGGCACTTAAGTCCACATCTCTATTCCTAACCTCTCGAGGGCTATAAATCCCATAAAATGTTGAATGTTTCCACTTAGTTCTCTATACAGATGTTGCTTCAAACTGAGAATGTCTTAAATTGAATTTATCATCTTCCTACTAAAAGCAACTTCTGCCTGCTTTATTTTTATCGATGACTCAGTCATTCTCCAAGTAAGACAAATTCTACATCTTGAGATAATATTTTTCCTGTACCTCCATCCCATTTAGCTAAAAGAGTACCATTTAGCTACATAGTACTCTTGAATTTTTCAGTAGATATTAATGCTTTTCACTAAATATTTAAGGTTCTCTTCTTAAGAAAAGTAGGATTCTATTTCTCTAGTTCTTCATGATTAAATATGGCTTCACAACTTGCTTTCGCTAATGATACATGAGCAGAAATGTCATATTCTACTCTCAGTCCTAAGCACGTAAAAGCTGGTGTGCAATTCCCCATCCTTCCTTCTTTCTACCAGATACTAGTAGTGGAGTCTTTGTTAACCTGGGTCTTTGAGTGAGAATGAGAATCATCCTAAAGAGAAATGTATATGTAGTCTGAAGGAAACGGGCCTGTTATTGGTTCTCAGATTTTGGCCCAGAATAGCAGCATTAGCAATATCTGGGAACTTTTTAGAAAGGCATATTTTCAATCCCCAAACTATGATTAATTTGGACCTTCTGAATCAGAAACTGTGAGGCCCAACAAACTGTGTTTTAATGAGATTTCCAGGTGATCCTATAGCATACAAAATTTTAAAAGCCATTGGACTTGCTTATTTCTGTTTATTTTAATAGAAACACTTTCACAGAAGTATATACTACTTAAATGTGGGGAAGAGATATAATGGTGTAGGGATTTTTTTCATTTTTTTAAACATTTCTCTAGATAATCAGGAACATATGCAACATGCCCCCTGCTCTAGCAAAATTTAATGCCAGTTAACTCTTATAACAGTTCTGTACTGTTTTTTTTTTTTTTTTTTTTTGCTTTTAAAGTTACTCTCCTACATATGATTTATTCAAATCGAGCTTATGAGAAAGGTAAAATAGGGGTTATCGTTTTCACTGGACTAGCAGTGAAACTGGGCAGAGACCTTTGATGAACTGGTTGAGGTTATTTGATGAGTTTGTGACACAACTGGGACTAGATCCCCCAGTTGGGACACTCAGTCCATATTGTGACTGATTGCAAAAAGTGATTCACACTCTTCAATGTAACTTTGCAATTCTTTCTTTCAAGATGCAAATGTTACTGTATTTTTCCACTTCTTGAATTTTAGGTGGCCTTGGAACTTGCGATAGCCTATAGTGTATGGCAGAAGAAGGGATGTACCAGGTCCAAGCCCAGGTCTCTAGAGGTTATCTTGTGTTTCTTCTGTCTCTCTCTCTCTTTTAACCTGCTCTGCAGCAGCCATGAAAACAAGTCCAAGCTAGCTTACTGGAGAATGAGAGACCATGTGGAGCAGACCTGAGGCCCTAAACATGTGAGTAAGTCTAGCTGAGATAAGCTGAACCTGGCCCCGATCAGCAAAACAGCTCCTTACTGACTCAATCCATGAGTGATAATAAATGGTTGTCATTTCAATCTGCTAAAAAATCTACTAAAAGGCTATCCCTTTTATTATGCCTTCTTCTATGACAGAATCTGGGTTGATAAATAACTATCTCTCCAGTGTGACTCAGATAGGGTGTGATGATTAATTTGGTGTGTCAACTTGACTGAGCCATGGGATGTTCAGATATCTAATTAAACATTATTTTGGGGTATGTCTGTAAGATTGTTTCTGAAAAACATTAGCATTTAGATTATTGGACTGAGTAAAGCAGGTGACCTTCCCTGATGTGAGTGGGCATCATCCAATTCCTTCAAGGCCAGAATAGAACAAAAAGGTGGAATAAGGTTAGATTCACCCTCCCGTTGCTTGACTGCTTGTGCTGGGACATAGATTTTCTGCCATTGGTGCTCCTAGTTCTCAGATCTTCAGACTCAACATGTCATCTATACCACTGGCTCTCTAGGTCTCACTTTTGGACTATGGACTACACCACTGGTTTTCCTGGGTCTCCAATATGCAGATGGAAGATCATAGAATGTCTCAGCTTTTGTAATCACATGAGTCATCTCACAATCATGTGAACCAATACTATGTATATATATGTACACACGTGTATATGTGAGGATCATTAAGATTCATAAGAGAGTCATTTGGTGAGGCTTCTATAAAACCTTTCTAAAGCAACAGATTCCACTGTAGGCATCCTGTGATCTTTCTCCCCTTTATCATCTTATTTCTTGGAACACGGATATAACACCCAGAGGTTCAGCATCCAGCTCATGATGAAAGCAATATTGGTGGATAGGGTACTACACATTACATATGGTAGAGCCAAAATCATAGATCCAGGTAAAAACCAAGACCCTTAATAACATTACTAACCTCTCATACGCACCTTGGATGGCCTACTCTTGAACATTTTTCTGAGTAAGACAAATCCACTCTTTATTTATTTAAGGCCTTGGTGACATTTTTCTTTGCTGAGCACATTTCTAAAAGATATATGCATTAAGGCTCTTCCGAAAATCCTGCCTGGGTCCAGACTCAGAATACGGATATATTTTTCTTATAGCATAGTCTTTTGGGGTCCAAAGAAGAACACTTACTCAATGTGCCCTAAATGTTAAGGTCCCATTAGACTCTAAGCAACAATTTACATATTTTTCTTTATTTAATTTCCTCTGTCACTGCTGTTAAATTAGAACACTTTTTTCTAAAAGAGATCAGAATGAGAAAAGATCATAGTGAGAAATGCAGTCTTAGGGAACAGAAGCAAATGTATTATGAATAAATTTTCTATTTCAGGTTTATAGACTAATTCTCTTCCTATTAAAATACTAAATCTTTAAAGGTTCTCTACTCCTTGACCCTCAGTTCCACCGTGAGCATAGCTTACCTTTTATCTATTACAGAATGTAAGGTCATATTTTGCTAATAAAGGGCATGAATTATACTGTTTCATTCCTTTGAGAAGGAATGATGTTCCTTTATTCTTTTGAGAAAGAAAAACAAAATAAAGCAAGCTCTGCCCTACTTAGGTAACAATAAAATCAGAAATGAAATAATTATTCATGAAATGAAGAAATCACCTGCAAGGCAATTTGTCAGAGTAAAGTGTGATTTTGAGTTAGAGGAAATATTCAACTTACACGATTTACAGATGACAAGACTTAAAAGAAATACACAGCAGTTCGTTTTAGTTGCAGAAAGTGTCTTCGTCTATTGCACTATAATGTCTTGTTGTGAATGTGGCTGATAAGGTTATCAGAAGTGCAAGACTGAAGTGTTGATTTTCTCTGAGGTCTACATTACCATTTCGTTTTGCATTATATTTTAGTGCTCTGAAGGGAAATAAAATATAGACATCATTAAAAGCCTCTTTCTACATAATAAGCACTCACTGAAGGGTTATCATCAGATGTGGGTGTGTAATTGGATAATGTTTCAGAGGCCTCTGTTGTCCCCTCAAGATTATGAACAAATGATGCATATGTAACATGGATCTATGGATGTTTGCAGAGAGGCATTCCTTTCCAAAACATTCAACATGTCAACAAATACAAATAGAAAGCATACAATTCTTTTTAATATTTTTACTCAGCACTTCAATAATAAGAAGGGCTTGAGCAAAACAAACAACACAATACCTTAGGATAATGTAAAGAGGATGAGACTTCCTTAGCTTAAGTAATTGTAGTAAAACAATTCATTTCAAGTCATTTGAGATAACTCTCCAAATCAGTCATCCCATTCTCTCAGAAGATCCCTGTCTTACTATTCTCTATTCTATATGAGAATCACATTTAAACCCATGCCTTCATGTGTTACATATTTTCCATAAGATGAAGGTAACATAGGTCTGGCAAAGAAGAGAGTCATGGATGCTTGCCGACTTTGGAAACAACTCAGAGGGTAAGTTTCTAAAGGGAAAGAGAATAAATGGATTATTATAGGAGGGTTTTAAGAGGAATGATGTGTTCCCAAACTGCTGGAGGTGATACCAGAACCTTGCAGAATGAACTGATAAAGAAAAATAATTATCACACTCCACAGGGTCAATAATGAAGGTAGAACAAGGTAACTAATATTCTCATGAGAGTGGGTTTACCTGATACATAACGTTGGAATAGGGGGATTAAAAACAAGTGTTAAATTTAATAAAATTATACTAATTATACTCAACGTAAGTCATAAGTCAATTATTTTTTAAGAATTTTTTTCAGCATTAAACCAAATAGCATATATTTAAAGTGGAAGATACTTTTCTTTAAAAAAACTCTAAATGTAATCCAACCTCAACACAAATTCCTTATAGTTACGCTAAGTGCACATTTATTTTCTTCTCTTTTAAATTGTAGATTTCTTATATTTCTCCTGGGGATAAAATTATAGAGGACCCAAAGGCTAAAATTAAGGAAAAAATAAAGGAAAGTAAAGTGTTCCACACAATTAAGTGGGTTGTTTTGAAAATCATCTTGGTGCAAGATAGAAGAAATTGGGGTAGTAGTACGCCTAGTCTTTGAAATTGCCTTTGGTGTGTGTTTAGGTCAAAAGACAGAGTCATATGTAAGAAGGGGGCTGTAAGTGAATCAACGTTCTGATAGCAAAATGGGTAAAGGTAAACATTTAGGGCAACTAATCTCAGATTGAGACTCTACCACTTACTATCCATATGTCTTTGGGCTATTTTCTTAACCTCTTGAAACCTCAGTTTACTGATCCCATAACATGAGAACACAGAATGAATTCTGTTAATTAAAATTATGAGGAATTCAGATCCTGATGTAAAACACTTAACATGGTTTCTAGCAAAAGCTTATGAAAACTTGTTATGGTGGTGTGTTTGCTGTAATACAGTCACAATGGACAGAGTTAAGCTTTTATTTAAACTTTTAAATTAGATACTACTTTTTCTAGATACTTGGACTAACTTGAATTCCTCCCACATTTTAGTTAAGTGCAAACCATTTTATTGTTGGAATAACACTAGCAAGTAAAGCAATTCTTTTTTATTCAAGTGATATCCATCAACTGTTCTATAAAGTTCTGTTGTTTAGAATAATATATTTTGTTTCTCTTTCACTTGTGACAAAAATCTTGTATTTTTGAAGATCTTTCTCCTTTAGTTTTCCTTCTATTATCCAAAATAAGCAAATTTCTTTAATCATTTCTCTAGATTTATACAATCCAATATGGCAGTCACTAAGTACATATGGTTATACAGTACTGGACATGTGGCTAATTCGATTTGAGTTGTTCTCATAGATACACTACGTTCCATTTGGGTTGTCCTACATTGTAACGTACACACTCCATTTCAGACTTAGCATGAAAACAGAATGTAAAATTCTCAATATTTTAAAAACATTGATTACACATTGAATAATATTTTAGATATATTGAGTTAAATAAAATATATTATTAAAATTAATTCTACCTCTTTCATTGTACTTTTTAAATGATGCTACTAGAATGCTTACAGTTACATCTGCTTCTTGTATTTGCAGCTTGCTTATGTTTCTATTTGACACCACTGCTTTAGATAGAACAGTAGTGAAATGGGAGTGGGTGAAGGAAGAGTTTATCAAAAGAAGAGAAACAGTTATGTGAATTTAAAAGAACTAAATGGGTTGCATTTTTTAGACAAATACTGTTGATTTGGTATTTATTTGTTACAGTTTCTTGCATGACACAAACTTGAACTCATACATTGTATAACATATATGTTCATGAATTAATATAAAGCATACATTAAACTAGGGTCATATGGTCCTAAGTGAAGCTTATTTTTGTTGCTACTCACCCTTCTGCCCACCTTCCCCTGGGAGCAGTGAAACTCTGTCAGTCAGCTGTCATGGTTACTTAAAAGCTAGAAACTTAAAAAAATTAATCCTTACGGTTGAAAACTGCTTTTGAAGATAAAATATCCCTTCAAATTTCTTCAACTGAATGTCTATTTTGTGAGGCTCAAGTTATAAGTACATTATGGTAACAGAAAAAAATGTGTCCCTTTTCATTAATTTCTGAAGACAAACTAGATATTTCGAAGAAGAAATTATCTGAAAAGTATTTCACAGAAATTAAAAGGAGGAAGGCCACCGTATAGCACTGTTAAACGCATTTACTTTAATTTAGTTTACTTCTGATTTGTATAAGGCTATAAACTGCACATGACCAATGTTTGGTAAATTATGGTCCCAGCATAGTTCCCTAAAGTGTAACATAGTCTTCAGCTCAGCATTTATATTTGCTTGATTTTATTGTGGAGCTCTAAAATTTATTTCAGCCTAAACTTCCTAAGTAAATGTATTCTGTTTGTGCTTCTTGAAAGCATAAATAACTACAATTTAAAAATTATTTAGAGTATTTTATTCTGAATATCCAAAAGAAATTTGTTGGATAAACTTTGAATAGATGAACATTTATTAAAGTATCAATTTATTGCATTAATCTAGGAATTTTAAAGAATTTTTAAATTTTAAACAGAAAATATATTAGCCAAGATAGCTTATATCACATTTTCTCAGTCTTGAAAATGATTATATTTTGCTCCAGATAATTCTTAACTCTGGGACTGCCCTGTGCCTTGTAGCATTGCTGGCCTCTACTGCATGCCAGTAGCACCGCTGTCCCCAGTTGTGACAGCAAAAAATGTTTACAGACAGTGTCAAGTGTTTTCTGGGAAGCAAATTTGTCCTTGGTTGAGAACTACTGGTCTGGATTTTGCTATGGTCAAAAACAACGAACTAAATCTCAAAGACCTTATGTTTCTCACTCCCAATCTATGTTGGATGTGGGAACTCTTGACTCATGGTATTCACTCAGGCATCAGTGCTAACAAAAGCTTTGCCTCTACAGGTTTTTACAAAAACTAGGTAAGAAAAGGGAGCTGGTGAAAGGCTCCCTGACCCTAACATAACATTTTCTCAAAATTGATCTTCTGCTTACATTTCCTTGATCAAAACACAGTATCTAGGCATTCCTAAAGTCAAAGAGGCCTGCAGGTGTGGTCATCCTATGTACCAGGAAGAGGGAGAAAAGGGATATCTGTGAACAGGTCTAATGACCACCCCAAGAAGTTTAAGGAAGATGAAGAAGGAGGAAATCTTAAGAGAGTATAGAAATTTGGAAAAGACAGCGATGAAAGGGGAAGGGTAATTTTTGGAGGAATAAATAATATGAATAATGATTGAAGTAGAATGACCAGTTTATGGATAATGGCTTATGGCAACCCTTTCCTATAAAGAAGGTGGTTAGATAATAATTCAAAAGCCTGTGGGTAGGAGAGTTAGCATTCCAAAGTCTTGGTTCCAATTGTGTTTGAATATCTGCGTATTTTTAATCTATTTGGACTATATATATCCAAATTAATTCTAATAACAGTTAAGATTATTGAATGCTGACTGAGTGATAGTTATTATGAGTTACGGGCTTCTGTGTGTTATCTGTTTTAAATCCTCACAACCCTATATCATTAACATATTATTTTACTTCTTATGTATGAGGAAACCAAAGACAAGGTAAGCAATTTGGTGCGGTGAAACTACTGGTATGTGAAAATTCGGGAGATCCCTCTGATTCTAAAATGCATGGCCTAAACAATTACAATATATAGCCCAATGTAAATTATACCCTACTTATAGCATCAATTGTAAGAAGCACAATTTTCTCCCATTGTACTATCTCACATATCTGGAGGCATGCTATAACTAATGCCGTTCCATAATTTAATTGGCTACTTTTCTCATCCCAGTTGTACAAGAGATGTTAGGTTTTATAATCAATGGCTTTTTAAACTCAATGCATCTTTTAGGACAATGTCATCCATTTAGGAAGAGGCAAAGCTTGTCTATGTTTAAAAAAAAAAAAAAAATGTAACATTCTCTTCAGATTCCTTGAGACCACAACAGGCTACATTGTCTTTCTATATTTGCTAATCTATCTTATGTTAGGTTTCAATAAAATTTACAATTCCCTTCTCAATGTTAGAGTGTTTGTACCTTCTACCTAATTGCCTACTGATTTTTTCTTTACTTCATCAATAATTATTTTACAGACATTACGAAGTTTTATACTACTTGAATTTTAACACACAGAGTGATTGTTCCTTGTGGCAAATATAACTTCTCATCTGCACAACTCTTATCAGGTATTAGAAATCAAAGCTGTTGGAGAGTACAAAATAAGTGACAGAAAGTAAGGCCACTGTGGTATAAAAACACACATTGCAGAACATGCTCACATCACGTTGGGTGATGAACTGCTCATTGGCTGGGAATGTTTGTAGATGGTACATGAAAGTTCCTTGGTAGAAAATTTACAGCATTATCTGCCATGCTAGCTTTGGCAGTCATTAAGTGAGGGAGTATGCTAGTCCTTAAAACTTGTGGAAAACATTCACAGGATACACACACACACACAAATATCCTAGGAAACTATTCAGAGCATTGTATTGAATCAATGATGAGCAAAGTAATATTAAATGAAATATGTATATATTCAAAAAACTCATAAGCTTAAATTTTCAAAAATATGGATTAATCAAGATACTTGGATCTCTTTTACATTTCTAATTTTCAAAAATGCATATTAGTGAAGATACTTGGATCTCTTTTACATTTCTAATTTTCAAAAATGCATATTAGTGAAAATACTTATGTCTTAGTCCTTTATTTTGCACCTACCATTGCTCTTGATCTTGGGTGAAGACTGATATGTGTGATTTCAGTATCTATAATTATACTGGCATGAATATGCTTCTAAGGAGATTGTAGACATCAAGGGCAGATTTTTATGTAGTTCAATGACTTTATTTTCTTTATTCATTTGGTATGCAGACTAAGCTTAAGAAATTGATGTCTAGGATACATATTTTGAGAGTGTTGAGTTTTAAAACTGCTCAGTAAGCCATATATATTAAGTACAAAGTTTCATCAAAATATGCTTAGCAGTTACACAGCAAAAATAGTATATAAAGTTTGAAGAGTTGCTTTTATTAATTGCTCTGCATTTCTCTGGAAATGTCTGGTTGCTTTAGAAAGATGATCTTGTGTAATCCTTTTAATAGCTCTGTTAGCTAAATATCATTGTTCACATTATAAAGACGAGGCAGTTGATGCTCCAAGAAAGCGAGTTTATAGCAACTTGAATATTGTCAAGAAAGTCTGTCTTCAAAACCTATTATTCTTCTAGCTCTATCATGCTGCTGATAAACATATAGTTATTAACTTTCCTTCACAAGACTCTACCGAGATGCTAGAAGAGAAATTTGTTGAAACTTGACAAGAAGGAAGGAACTTCAAAAAGAAAAATTGTTTTCTTTTAAAATAAGATTCTAATATCCAATTCCCTGTAGCCCCAAGGACTGATGATCTGTACTGAGTTATTACGTATCCTAGCAGTTCTAATATGCCTGCTTCAGCCTCACTAGAAACACATGGGTTGATCAATTCCATTTGTAATTACATCTGGGAAAAGGGATTATAGAGACAAATATACTCAACTGCTTTGTTCCCATGTGTACAACATGAAATTAATCACTGAACCAATCTTCCTCCTGCTACAGTGGTATTGATTAAGGTGAATCCTTTGCTAAGTCTGGCACATACTAGTCCTAACACAGAAGTATTTAGAAGAACAAAATGAAAGTGTTTATTTCAAAAACCAATTTGATCTCTTAATGCAAGGATTGCCAATGATGACTGTAAGCTCTTGGTTATAGTGATTAAGTGTAAAATTACCTGGTCTGTACCATTCAGTCATTTCTGCATTTTAACTAAAATTCTGTTCAATGTTGAACGCTGTCCAGTAATTTAGAAGCACACTAATATTTAGATTTATCATGGCCATCTCTCAAACTTCTTACAATTCACAATGCTGATTTGTTCTCATATATTGAGTTCTACACAGGGCTGCTGCTTTGACAAATATGACTGAGAATGACTCCTAAGAGATTGATACAATCAGTTGCTTACTTCACATTAAATTTAATAGAATATTAAATGTCACTCAAACATTTAACACTTTGATGAAATATATACTATATATTATTTCAGTTACTTTGTATAGATAGACTATAAACAAGATAAAATACTTTTCATAAAATGTCCAAGATGGTTCATTTCCTTCTTGTCACCACCCTTCAGAGTCAGTGTTTGCAAGGCACATGCTTTAGAACACCAGTTTGTGGGATGTTAGTAGTTGTTTATCACGCATGAAAAGTCCTGTAGAGAAACAGATTTTTGAGAGACACATGCTTCAAAATATTAAAGATTTTCATAGATTTTTTATAGGCAAATAAGAGTTAGAATCCTTCTGAAGAAAGCCGAGCTTCATCAAAAGGTTAGAAATAAAATTCAACAAATTTTATTTTACTGCAGAATTTATTTTCAGAGAATGTTCCAAATTGGTATTTCAAATTGTTGTACGGTTTGGAAAGCACCTCCCTGAGTATAGTACAGTCTCTCCCACACATTGTCTTACAGGCTCTGATTTGAAAATATCTGGATGATGAGTAAGTATAAAATATTCTAAATAGAAATTAGTCTCAGGCAAACATGCTAAACAAGTCTATTAGAAATAGGTATATGGATTGCTTATATCCTCATATTTCCTGATCGTGTTAGCAGATAATCTAATTTACTACTAACAAATGCAACCAATTATTAAATAAATACCTATAATATTCTAGACAACATGCATGACAACTTGTAAAAATGTTACATTCTTTATCAGATTAAAAGGTAATACATGTTGACTGGGGAAAATTGGAAAATTAAGAAAAAAGAAGAAAAATAGAGACAAGAATCTTCTGTAATATAATAATTTATTCTTAGATTTTCTTAAAACTTTTAAATTGCATGTTGGCACACAAGTCAAGGATCTGAAAAATGATTGGAATTTATCTTCAAGGTTAGATATTGATATTTGGTTTATGTCATTCACAGTTAATCAGCCATAATGCAAGTGTACTATATAGATCAATCAATACAGCGAGTTGATTGGGTCACGGATTGTACATTTTGTCTTTGTTTCAAAGTTTAGGTAATATAACACATAACATAGCTTTTTGTTTTTCTAAATATTATTATAAAATATTTAAATTGAATAATGTTTACAAAAGACCTCTCAATATTTTTTATAAAATCCTTCACAGATTATACTCTTAGAGCAAAAAAAAAAAAAAAAAAAAAAATCAAAACTACATATGAAAATGGATTTTTCCCTTGCTCTATATTCTTTCAAACAATGTTTAAGATAACAAATACCCTTTAGATAAGGTTTCAATCACTTTATCTCCAATGAACTTTTTGTTCTCAGTGTTTTTCTGAGCAGTGTTGACAATGGCTCTAATAACCGAATTCTAAATAAGAGAACTACACTGTACTAAGATGGTGATCTTTGAGTTGTTTTATTCCTCCTTAACTAAGTGTTGTGAAGATCTTTTCTTGCATTTCATTATATTTTGTCTTAGAGGTCTCAAAATTTCATGATAAATATTTCGTCAAGTTGTTTCCATTTTAAGAGCTCTATCATTAAATAGTAAATTGTGTATAATTGCAGTGGAAGAAATGGTGTGCTAACTATCATTTTCCTTCTGAAGTCCTTATTGTATGTTGTGGTCATGAACCCATCTTTATTATTTTAAACATAAAGGGCCAATTGGGACAAACTATTTTCAAAACCATTCTTCCCCAGTAATTATGACTTATCTGTTGTCTACTGCTTTATAGATTTTTCATTTTGTCTATTTTGGTCCGTACATGAGATCTTTCAGGATTCAAAAATTTTTAGTTGCCCATCTTGACATCATTGCCAACACTGTGCCTCATTTATTGGTGAAAATACCAGTCCAAAGTAAGATTAAGTCATCTTCCAACATTGTATTAGAATGACAGTCTCCTATATCTTGGCACTATGTCCATGTAATTAGCCAGCATAAAGAGCATATCCAGTTGTGAATTGGCCTAAGTAGTTCAGGATGATGATTTGTGTAGTACTTTCATTAGTAGGTTATTTCTAATAATTTCTGGCCTTAATCCCCTAATTAGATTTACTTGTGTATATTTCCTTCAACCATTTATCACATATATGTAGCTCTTATAGTTCTATCAGTAACAAAAATGTTTCTTTAAATAAATAATTTCATTTTGGAGGCTCTTCATCTTTACAATTTTAATTGCTCCACATTCTACTTTGTTAATTTGATATGTCAACACACTTAAACATGCTCAGCATTCAGTTTATTCAAATATTGTTCCTTTTGTATATATCATGGCACTGAATGTCTATTATAGGTTGAACTGTGCCTCCCAAAATTTATATGCTGAAATCCCAATCCCAGTACCTCAGAATGTGACCTTATTTAGAAATAGTATTTTGAAGATGTAATTAGTTAAGATCCAGTCATTAGGATAGGCCCTAATCCAATATGACTGGTGTTCTTAGACAAATTAGGGAAATTTGGACACAGACACACACAGAGGAAGAACATCAGGAGAAGATCATGGTCAGATTTGGAGTATTGCTTCCACAAGCCAAGGACTGCCAAAGATTCTCAGCACACCGACAGAAGCTAGAGGAGATATATGAAACAGATTCTTCCTCATAGCCCTCAGAAGGAACCAGCCCTGCTGTCACCTTGATCTTGAACTTCTAGCCTTCAGAATTGAAACAGAAAATTATGTTGTTTGAGCCACCTAGTTTGTGGTACTTTGTTATGGCAGCCCTAGCAAACTAATATAATATCTCTGAAATACTCTGTGTGATCCGTGTTAATCATTCTTTCTTGTTTTTGGTTCAGTGCTTATATTTTCAGTTGCTTATTCAGAATAATTTTCTGTTAACCTGCCACAGTTATAGAGTTAATACATTTTATAAATCACATATATTTGTATGCATATATAAATCTATAAATTTACATATACATATCAAAGTGTCTTTAAAATATTTTTAAAATTCCT
This sequence comes from Colobus angolensis palliatus, assembly GCF_000951035.1. NCBI lineage: Eukaryota > Metazoa > Chordata > Mammalia > Primates > Cercopithecidae > Colobus > Colobus angolensis. The sequence continues at coordinate 10,449,850 of NW_012122487.1, forward strand.
GTTAATGTACAACTTTCTTCTTATTAAAAAGAATGACAGCATATCTATCATAGTCATCATTCTTATATATTCAGTTATTATTTTGAGTACTTCATGTTAAAATTTTGTTGTGTCAGTAGCATTACATATTCTTTCATAGACTTAATTACTTTTAATAATTGATAATAAAAAATTAAATTGTTTAATTTGACTCAGAGCAGACTCTTTAAAGGGGGTACATTCTCTTTCAGTACTTTCTCTGTCATTCTTTAAAGCAACCTAAATTGACAACAACTGGAAGCTCCAGACCTACTCTGAATTTTCCTACATCAAAAAATGGAATCATCCTTTCTTTTAGTGGAGAATGCTATTAGACAGGAAAATCTAAGCACAATTTGTACTTATTAGTGTTGAAGGTGAACACCAGTGTTGTAATTGTTAAGTCAATTTTATTGAGAAAGATGAAAATATATTTTTATGAGGTCATAGGTTCATAGTTCTCTTTCTATCTTTGCATTTAATATACTGTTTCCCAGCACCATTTTACTCTTAGTCCTGTAAAGTGTTAAACTTTTGACTATATTTATAACTGAGAAGATAAACAAGTCTGCTGTGCACAAAATGCATGACAGAGGATATTCTAGAGAGGTGTGTGTTTTAGAATTCTAACTTGAGCAAAAAGGAACATATTAAAAGAGTCTCAGGTTAGCTCACAGAATTGATAGGAAGACTGAGCAAATCAGGAACAGGAACTCCCAGGAACCATGGAAGTGTCATGAGGTAGGATAAAAATAACTTCCTGACCATTGCAAGCACACCACTTCACTGTGGGGAGAGTAGGAAACCTTCACCTATAATCCTCCTAAAAATTTCCACAGTCTGCAATAGAGTGCTGAGTAATAGATGTACACTAAAATGTGGCCAAGCCGCTAAATATATATCCACTGCAGGAACAGAGAGCAGTTTGGGGGCTGTCAAAATGATGAGAAGCCAGCTTTATCAAATATAAGAATACTGAACAAGGAGAAAGGGTCATGAGCATAAGAAATCAGAGCCATTGATTATGCTGGAAAGTCTTTCAACGAATATGTAAGACAAATTACATTCCAATCATAGAACTATACTGGACCAAAAATTCTTATTTTTTGTTTTTTTAAAAAACTACCAGGTCATAGATTCAGCAAAGACATCACTCTACCATTATTGGAAATCATAAAGAAAAAAGATTATAAAAAGTACATGGTCAAGATGGGATGTGTATATAAATACTTATACTTATAAATACTTATATACTTATATTCTTATCTAAATACTTATAAATACTTATTACTTATTGTTTTATAAAGAATTATGATAATCTGTTTAAAAAACTGACTTATATAGTTAACTGATAATGTACTAACTTTTCCTTGAATTAAATTTAGGATTTCTTTTAAAATAAAAATAGAGCAAGCAATATTGATGGCAGTCCTATCACTGCTATCAAAAAGTGACAGGAAAGAAGGAATAAAATATGACTTAAAGGTTATAAATCTGGTGGCATTCAAGTGACTTAAAATAGTGGACTAAAATCCAGGACAGATGACTGGTGGTAGAGTTTTTGGACTGATTTTTATTATAGTCATATTTAGAACCATGTATTTGGATATGCTTATTAAAAGGAACAGTTCAGAGTTAGTGAAGGAATAATAAATCTTGCATTTAGGAAGAAGAAGGACAAAGAGGAAATGACAAATGTGGCAGAAAAAGAATCATTTTTTTTTCTAAGGACCAGTGAATTGTCTCTTTTAAAGAGAATTAATACAGTCCTCCATTGTACACTAACATACTACATATTATTTATAGGAAGATTAACTTTTGGGTAGAGTAACTGGTATACAATTATCACAGCAGTTTAAAATTTAAGATCAAAAACAAAAGAAATGGAGGTCTTCTAGGAAAAAAATGGCATTAAGGACAAGGGATTTGGACTTAGAAAGTCTTGCAAGTGAATCTCGGTTCTGTCACCTATGAACTTGGTGCTAATTGGTGAAATTTTGTAGGCCTCATCTTTTGTCATGTATCAAATGGGAACAATAATATCCACTTCTTAGAATTATTTTAAGAATTATATAACGTTACACATGAGAAGCATCTGGTACATTGACACACAGTGTACTTTCAAGAAAAATTTTTAAAGAACAGAATAACATCAAAGAGCAATTTCCACATGTTTTCTGTTATCTAACACATTTATTATATCCTCTTACCCACATTTATCAGGCAGTTTATATCTAGTATAACAGAAATAGAGCTGATATTTTAAAAATTACCACTAAAATAATCTTGTTTGTGTAACTGTTACATAAAATGCAACTGTGTGATTTTTGGTGTGCAGACATTTCCACTCACATTCCTTCCCCATAAAGCTGTAATATTTCCACGATCAATACCTAGAGTCTTAAAAATGAACATGCAAACACCAATGAAACTCTCTAGACAGGGATCAAATCCACAAGCCTGAAGAAATAAAATCAACTGGAACTTGTGTATATTGACTTACTCTTAGCTTTCAAGGAGTTTTGTGGTTGTTGGGGAATTTAGAATGCATTTGCTCTAATTAAATTGACGTTTTCTTTAAATATAGCGCAATGGGGAAAAGGAAGACAGCAAAGTTGAGTTGAATCTCCCGTAAAGATGAGACAACAAAATTCAGTTTCTTTTCTTCCTTCCTTCCTTCCTTCCTTCCTTCCTTCC
>NW_012122487.1:10452719-10481323 GCF_000951035.1 Colobus angolensis palliatus
TCTCCCTTTCTTTCTTTCTTTCTTTCTTTCTTTCTTTCTTTCTTTCTTTCTTTCTTTCTTTCTTTCTTTCTTTCTCTGTCTCTCTTTCTTTCTTTCTTTCTTTTGTGTGTGTGTGTGTGTGTGTGTGTGTAAGGAGAAAAAGAGAAAGCTATTATAAAGAAGTATGAGATGTATTTTAATTATTAAAAATAATGTTTCCAACTTAAGGCTATGCATTGTATTCAGGGCTTTTCAAATACCAGCCGTGAAGAATAGACATCTAGAATTAGAATTATTGTAGAAACTGAAGTCTGCCAAAGATTTTCAAAGGTTTGCTTAATGAGTCATTAATGTCGTTTTGTGAAATATATTTTTAAAAAATCAGCACAGTAGCCTTACAGCCTCCCCCTGCCCAGTCTACACTCTGTCTGTTATGAACTTCCTCTAGTTTTTCTAATGCTTCATAATCTCTGTATCTTACAATCTTTCTATAAACTGTTCCCACTGCCTGGAAGACCTTTCTCCATCATATCAGAAGATACAGTAACTCCTACATATTCTTTATATTTCTATTTAAACGTTTCTACCTTGGGAAAATCTTCCCAACTCACATATACCAGATCAGGGCCCTTTGCTATTAATTTTTAGAGACTACGACCATTCATTCCTACACTTACAAAAGAGATTAGTAAGATGCTCTGCATACTGTAAGCACTAAATGATTACTTGCTCAATGAACAAATGAAGACATAAATGAGATGGTCTTCTGACAACTCAGATGACTTTTGCTCTTCTTGTACTACTTGGAATCCATGAAATAATATTTTTTCTTCTTCAGGAGCACTTGGTTTTAACCTTTAACCCTGAATTATAATACCACATCCATCCTCTTTTAATAACCTCATAATTCTATATTTGCAATTATAGGATGTTAACAGTGGGTGTCAAATTTATAATCATAGACTGGACAATTCCTTGTTTACAGACCATCAGTTTTAGAAGTTCAACTTCCCTGAAAACTATGTAAAATAAAATCTCTGGATTTCAGAATTTTATATATATATATATTCATTTATTTTTGAGACAGAGTCCTGCTCTGTTACCCAGGCTGGAGTGCAGTGGCGCGATCTTGGCTCACTGCAAGCTCCGTCTCCCGGGTTCACGTCATTCTCCCGCCTCAGCCTACCGAGTAGCTAGCACTACAGGCGCCCGCCACCACACCCAGATAATTTTTTGTAATTTTAGTAGAGACAGGGTTTCACCATGTTAGCCAGGATGGCCTCGATCTCCTGACCTTGTGATCCACCCGCCTTGGCCTCCCAAAGTGCTGGGATTACAGGCGTGACATTTTACTTACACATTTGTTTCTAAAAAATGCAATCTTTTGTTTTCTTTTTAACAGCATTAGGTCTATTTTTTAAATACGAATGAACAAATACTATATATCACCTTTGGAAATATATGTCACCTTTAGCCATTTACTAAAAATGGCTAAAAATGAAATTTTTAATAGTAAAATGGTACCTCCTCCTTACTTTTTAATCACTCAGTTTGCTTATCTTTTAAAGATTGCTACTTTAAAACCTGTGCACCTAGAGGGAAAAAGAAATATTAGGGGCAAACTTTCTAATTTTTTTCAGTAGAAAGAAAAGAGGTATTACAGGTCCATTCCTTCATAAACATTTTAGAAATTATTTTAAATAATATCAGTCAAGAAACAAGCCAGAAAGAGCAGAAATCATCAAAACAAGCTAATCTTAAAAGTGAGCTACACATGTGATCATTTAAATTTTAAAGTCAAGAGATAATCAGACTCAATGCATTTTCATTCATATGGAAAAAATATCAGGGTTATAAATATAGAGAGATGGTTAATATTCTACAAATTCCTGTTGACCTTAAAATTTATGTTCAGTAAGATACCTCTCAGTTTGAGACTTGATAATCTTTCATGTTTTTGTTTCACTTTTAAATTTCCATTCATCCCTTCATTTAAAGACACAATATCCAAAAAGTACCTGCAGAAAAATAAAATTCATCCTGCATTAAACAAACATTTGGATTCACGTGGGAGCCTCAGGTTCAGAAAAAAAGCAACAATAAGCTACCGAAACAACAACCTCAGAAAACCCTGCAAAAACAAAACAAACCAACCAACAATAGCTTTCATTTTAGATATGAAAGTTGGAGCAAATTATAAATGGTCTGGCCAAGGTCATATTGGAAATCTCGACTATATTCCCCAGGCTATCCAGCGGTACTCCTGCCTATTTTCTATTGTTTCCATCACGTCTTCTCTCTTTTAAAAATAACTATAATGATATAAGTTTACCTAGGTAACAAACCTGGGCTCATACCTCTGAACTTACAATAAAAGTTAAAAATAAATAAATAAATAAATAAAATCTGCTCATTAAACAAAAGTCAGAAATGAAAAAGCTATGAAAATCCAACCCTGAAGCTCCCTTATAAGTTAAATATTTCTATGATGAAGGCTGTATTTGAAATTTACTTTTAAGCTTCAATTATATTTAAAAAAAAACAGAGCAAGAAATACAGGTAATTAAATCATTAAACACTATGGACAACTCATTGCTAAATGTTTGTAATTCCAGAGATATCTCTAAGGAAGTTATAAATTCTACTATATGTATTGTGCTCTTTTGAGCAGCTATGTCTATGTTTATTATAGAATGAGAAAACAGCAATTGATGGTACATGATATGGTTTGGCTGTGTCCCCACCTAAAATCTCATCTTGAATTGTAATAATCCCCACATGTCAAAGGCAGGACCAGCTGGAGATAATTGAATCATGGGCGCTGTTTTCCCCACGTGGTTCTTGTGATACTGAGTTCTCATTAAATCTGATGGTTTTATAAAGGGCTTTTCCCTCACTTCAGTCTGCACTTCATTTTGATACTGCCATATGAAGAAAGACGTGTTTGCTTCTCCTTCCACCATGATTCAAAGTTTCCTGAGACCTCCCAATCCTGTGGAACTGTGAGTCGACTAAAACTCTTTACCTTTATAAATTACACAGCCTTGAGTATTTCTTCACAGCAGTGTGAGAAGAGACTAACTCAGTAAATAACTGTAAAAAAAAAAAGGTCCACTAAATTTTGTGGACTTCGTATCTGGATAATATATTAATTTTTCAATGAAATGACTACATTTTGATCTCATGGTAAATCGTGTATGATTTTGGCACCAAATAAGCAAATTGTTACAACTCATGCTTTTGTGGGCTCTGCAGTCTGACCTGGGACCCTAATTTGATTTTATACTATTTAAGTGGGTACACAGAGAAGATTATTCCTGGCAAGGAAAGATCTTTACTACATGTCTGAGACTAGAATTGAAGGGAATAATTGGTTGAACTAGAAATAAAGGAAGTAACACTAAGAATTTGAAGAGTCTACTCTGTGCGTATTACGATTCCAGGTGGTAGCAGTAGTGGTGATTGTGGTGGTGGTGGCGGCATAGGAAATTTCATCCAGCCTTTAGTATTTCAAGTGTTCTGGCCTTAAAGAAGCTTAGGATTTACTAGGCATGTAAAATCACAAATAGGCTACAATATCATGAGTGATTTAGGAAGGGTGAAAAAGAATAGATGTCAATTGAAATGTGTTGTTTGGTTTATTATAAGTAATGGGTTACTTATCGAAATATTTTCTAGGGTATTGTTAGGGGTATGCAGAACCACTTTGAAATTTCACGCTAGGAAGTGGTTGGTGGTAGCATATTTCACTAGAAGTTTCTGGAATACAGACAGGTTAGCACAGGCAAATGTCATGCTACAGCAAAATGTATGGTTGGGCCACATGACTAGAATATTCTCAGTCGAAACTTGACAGTACTACTTGAATTGCTGAAAGATTAATTAATTACAATCAGCATGGGCATAAGAATTTCTTCCAAGAATATAATGCAAAATTTCAGAAGTTAGAATGACTAATAATAATATACTTTGGGAGCAACCTAGGAACAGCATGTGTAAATTATTTGATTTATTTTCCTGCAAAGGTTGTTGAAGAAAACTAATCTAAAACAAGGCGTATTATTGGTCAGCAGTGGTTTCAACTCAAGAGCCATATAGAATATGCATGCTTCAACAGTCCTGGTTTGGCTAGTTGCCAAATGTAATTGTTTGGAAGTGATGTGAAACACTGGAAAATGAAAGCCTTAGAGAGTCAAATGGAAATAGGTTTAGGAATGGCTCTGCCTCTCACTGGCTATGTAACTTGAAGAAATGGCAGCACGTTTCTGATGCACAGTTCCTCATGATATCATATCTATCTGTATTGTGAGAATTAAATGAACTATTTTATGTAGTTTAGGCAATTCTACTTTTGTTACAAAAATCATATTAAATAGTAACTCTTACTCAAAAACACAACCTAGTAAATCACATTTTGATATCTGCTTTTGCTCTTCTCCCTCTGTTCTTAACCACAGTGACCTTTATATTTTATGTAACTAACTTGTATGTGTAGAATCTGGCCAGGTGCGGTGGCTCACGCCTGTAATTCCAGCAGTTTGGGAGGCCAAGGCAGGCAGATTACCTGAGGTCAGGAGTTTGAGACCAGCCTGGCTAACATGGTGAAACCCTGACTCTACTAACATACAAATTAGCCAGGTGTGGTGGCTCACACCTGTAATCCTAGCTACTCGGGAGGCTGCTGCAGGAGAATCACTTGAACCTGGCAAGCAGAGGTTGCAGTCAGCAAAGATCATGCCATTTCACTCCAGCCTCGACAAAAAAGAGCGAAACTCCATCTTAAAAAAAAAAAAAAAATTCCATCTGTAGCAATAATTTCATATGTAAAACTAGTCTGATTTCCTTATCTCACTCAGATAACCTGATGTGAGATAAAGGTAAATGAGCAAAACAGAAGAATTGACTTATTTTCTCTATCTCCTTTGCACACCTATGCAAGGGGCTGTCTGGTGACACAAATTACTCCCATGGACAGTGTTCTAAGGATTGGAGAAAAAGAATCTGGATTTCCACAAACTCCCAACAGTAAACAAACTGTGAAGCAGTACCCAGTTAGGTATCTCAAGTCCATGTAATATACCACATGAATTCCAGAGATACTCATTCTTCAAAGCATCATCCGTTTGACACTGCCAGGGTTAGAGATCAGAATAAGGTGGTTGCATTGGAGAAAAGAATCTGGGGGTGATAGAACGATGTGTGAATCTTTGTTATCTTGCCATTCTTGTTTCTCCTTTCAAGGAATCTCTGCTTTCTCCCTCTGCAGCAATTTCTCAGGAGAGCTCTATAAGAGAGAAACAAGAAGTAAAGAGGGAGGGGAAAAATCCTAATGTCTCCTGAAACTGAGAATGTAGATCTGTGACTAAGATATTAGTATCATAAAATGGTCTAAAACTAGAATGGAATAAATTGATTTTATGGACCTGGAGCTTTTCTGCTTACAGAATAATGGAGAATAAACCCAAACATGTATTAATACATTCATTAGAACAAATGAGGTTATCCATCCTTCCTTCCTTCCTTCCTTCCTTCCTTTCCTCCTTCCTTCCTTCCTTCCTTCAACATATTTTAACTTAGCTCCTCCCCTGTGCCAGAAACTGTAAGAGCAAATAATACTAGAGTGAACTCTAAAAACGAATCTCTGTCCCTGCTATCATACAGCTACTTTCAAATGGGAAGAGACTAGTAATAAACAAACCAATGAATAAGGTAGGGCAGTGGTAAGTGTCTGGTTTAAAATCAAGCAGCATAAGCAATTAGTGCAAGTTGTTACTATATTTTAGGATGATAAGAGAAGTTCTTTCTGTGGGGTTGATATAAGAACAGAGACCAAAATTAAGTAATGGATCAATCCATATGTATATTTGAGGATAGAATATTATAGCTGCAGGAAATAATAAATGCAAAGACCCTGAGGTGGTAATATATCTTATGTACATAGGAACAGCAAGGAGGATGGCATAGAAAAAAGTGATGTGATAAAATCCAAGAGGTGGCCATCCGGGATTCAGGTTGTATATGATTGCGATGATTTGTGTGTCAACATGACTGGGCTATGGTGTTCCCAGATATTTGGCTAAACATTATTCTGGGTATGTCTATAAGGGTGTTTCTGGATGAGATTATTATTTAAATCAGTAGATTCAGTAAAGCGAATTGCCCTGCTAATGTGTCATCCAATTTGTTGAAGCTCTGATTAAAACAAAAAGGCTGAGTAAGGGAGAATTTACTTTTTCTGCCTGAACGGAATCAAGCTGAAGCAGTAGTCTTTTCCTGTCTTTGGACTTGGACTCTGACTGGAGCTTGCATCATCAGCTTTCTTGATTCTCCAGCCTTCAGACTTAGACTGGAACTATAACGTCAACTTTCTTGGGTCTCCAGCTTGCCAGCTGAAAATCTTGGGACTTCTCAGTCTCCATAACTGCATGAGCTAATTAATTCCTCAGAATAAATTGGTTTATAATGTAAATATGCTTGTTATATTTTTCTGGAAAATCTTAATATAGATTTCAGTTCTGAGAGTGATTATAGAAAAACAGAGTGTTAAGGATGAGTTTTCTGAATTGGTTCTGGAATTTCTGGAATTGACTCTAATCTGTTTAAATTTAAAGATGCTAATAGCTCTTTCTTAATACTGAAGAGAACAGTAATATTCCATACATGATCTGGCTATAGACATATGCAAAAACACTTTTAAGAAGCAGGTGCCAGGTAAACGTGTATATGATATTTTTAAAAATTTTTGGAAAACTAATGAATATAATGAGATTCGCTGGTTGCTCTTAATGTTGCTGGATGAAGTGGTTAAAGAAAAGAATGAACTCAGGGATTTAGGGCTAAAAATGCAGTGGTTGTTAAGATAATATATGTAGATAGATAAAGGGTTGTAACATTTGGGTTGTATGTTAGTGTCATTATTATTCAGCCTATATGTGTAATTGAAGAATATGCTATAATTTTACGTAGTTGTGTTTGATTGAGGCCTCCTCAGCTGCGTGGATCCTCCGTTCCAAAGAATATGGTTGCCCACTAGAATACCAACAGATCTAAATACTCATCGAAGTACATAATACATTAAATCCTTTACCGGACATAGCACATTTAAGTCAAATCATTCCTCGCAGTACATAGCACATTCAAGTCAAATCATTTCCTGTCAACACGGATACCGTCCTCAATCAGGTGTCCCTTACTCACCATCCTCCGTGAAATCAATATCCCGCACAAGAGCGCTACTCTCCTCGCACCCCCTATGTAAACATATCCCCTAAAGAGACTCTTATCTCTTGTAGCTGAAGGGCTGAGATTGCTGCAAATGAAATGAAGAATGTCATCCTGTGACTGGCTGAGGTACAGCACAAGTTGGGATGTTTGCTAATAACATAGTGCAAGTGAAAACTAACTGCAGTTTAGACTACGATAGGAATTCTAGGATTGGTGAGAAGTAGTCAGAATATAAATATACTTCAAGGTAGAGCTGTCAGGATTTGAAATGGACTTGATTATGAATGTAAGTGGAAAGTAAGCAATGATTCTGAGACCTTTGGCATGAGCAACTGGGATAATCTGTATTCATGCTACATTTTGGGAGATCAATGCTCAGTGTTGCATATGAGGATGGTTAACTCTACTTACTAATGCATAGCCTGAATTCAGGCTCTGTGGTATTGGTAGAAAAAATGGGCGATAGAAAAGCAACCAGTTTATGCAGAATACAGCTCAAGGTAATCAGAAAAGCCTGGAGGTAATATTTTAATATACTGAATTGGAAAAAGCCATCTTTCACAGATTGAGGTTAAGTGTTCTCTGTGGGAAATATAAATATTTACCCAACAGAGTCACAGGTTATGCAGGAGCTGGCTTGTGGTGACCTTTATTATGGAGAGATATGTGAGTGATATACTTGCATTGATAATGTAACACATTCTATTCAATGTAAAACAATTTCAGAGCTCACATTCTATGAATTTCTCACAGGCTTTGAAGTTCAAATTTGTGCAGATGAAAAATAAGACCTACTTTAAAATTGCCACTTCAGTATCATTTGATATTTGCATGCAAATATTTCACATATTAAAGTTAAGTTCTTGGGTTATTTTTTTTTTTTCTTCTCTGTCTTCCTTTTCCTTAAGATGATATCCTGGTCTCAGGGAACGCTTATGCACAATGAGGGAGAAGAAGGTGTGCTGCTTGCCAGTCCTTGGGCAAACGTATGAGAGGTGGTCCCATTTTCTAGGCACTGGTTATGCCCATTACATCCCCAATCTGCTGATGATAGCAGGTTACAACCAGTCTTTGGGAATGTCAGAATCTACTGCTTTGGATTGAAGACGCTCCCATTATCTCAGATAGAAAAGGACTTTAATAGTAGTTAGTTGTTAGTACATGGAGATGATTGGAATCAAAAGGATCATGTGCCTAAATTACTTTTGCAGAATTTTGCTGGAAATAAACAAAAGTCTAGAACATTATTTGTTTGAGGTATAAAACAATTCTTGGCCCCAAGCAGTGTGTGTGTAAGACATGTACTTCATCTAAAATTGTATTGTTCTCTTCTCTTCAAGGTGAAACTTTTAAACTGAGTTTACTTGCATAGCAGTCATAATGTTAGATGGATTCACTTTTGAATGAATAAACTTCTTAATGTTTTACTGTATTTCTGTATTTTGGATGAAGAAATCCAATTATTAAATTCTGTTTGAAGTACATGATGAAATTATATAAAACTAGCCTCATTTCACTGTTTATTTTTTTATTTTGCTAATAAACATATTAACAGCTTTTCTTGAAATTAAGGATATGTAAAATCCATTTATATGAATAATCACTTGATCTAAATGAAATTTTAGACTCTACAGTGATGCATAAATACACCTTCTACTGCAGCATGTGTTAAATCACAATCGTCAGGCACAGTCATCTCTAGATAGTTAACTTTTAGAATTGCTACTGATGCTGTATGAACAGATTTGCCTTTTTTTGGTTTCTCTGTGCCCAGTGATATCAGCACAACCCCCATGGTGAATGGGAAAGTTGGAACCACATTTTATGTCAGTAACACAATTTCAATTCCAACTGATTTTTATTAATCATGAAATTTTTAAGTCCATTGCTGCTAAAAGAGTTTAAGGAAAGAAAAATAGTATTATCAAACAAAAAATTAAGAAACAATTGTGGGCTTATACTATAAAATAAATAACAAAACCATTGTAGCAAGAATGTTCAGATTAGTTTTAATGTGAATCTGAGCAGGGCTGTTCACCTTCTTTTTTCAACACATATTACATGTTTGCAAATTTATGCATTTCCCATAGCCCTCACTGATTTTCTCAACTGACTGCTTGACAGTTTCAGGCATTTCACAGGCTGATGTCATGGGCTGTCATGAAAATGCCTCATATGCTAAATGCCAGGTTTGAGAAGCAGTGTTGAAGAGTTCACCCAAAGACAGAAGATTGAGGAAATTTTCCCAGCTGCTTGTGACAGAGCACACTTCATTTTACAAGTGAACAGCCTCTGTAATGTCTGTAAAAAGAGGACTCTGTAATATTACATGTTGAAAAAACGTAGCAAAGACTTCCTGCTTATTGCTGGTTATCTTTCAGGCTTAAATAGGTGTTAAAGGAAGACTCTGCTGATGGTCTGTGCTTCTTACATAACACTAATACCTGGCAGATGCTGGAAGTACAAAGTAGAAGTTTCCAAACTCATCAGAGGTTATCAACAAAACTTCATTAAGAATGAAAGATCTGAGAAAATGTTAGACTGGATGAGACTCTAGGGCTTTGGGCTTAAATTCAAATTCTGCCAGGCAAATGGGAACATATCATCACTTTAATTTATAAGGTCCCCGTGGTCTTTTGCCTGTTTAGTCCCATCTTTTTGTATCATTATGTCCTCTTTATTAGTCATAATAGTGCAAGTTATCATGTCTGTAGAAAAGTTGGCTAATATAATGGTTTGATTTTATTCAACATTAATTTTGATTCACTCAACTGACCAAGGTAGGTATTCTTCATCAGAGAGTGGTTTTTCCCTATGCAATGACTCAGAGACTTATGCTGTTTTTCTTCCTGTGACTTTGCTTTTCCTAAAGACCTTGTTGACACCTTCATCCAGCTTTGGAAGGAACACAGCTGGGTAGAAGGAGACACATGTGTTTTATAAAAGCCTTAGTCTTTAAAAAGGCACATATTACTCCTATTCACCTTTTGTTAAGAACCTAGTCATATGGACACATGTAAGTCCAAAGAAAGTTTTAAATGCAGCTAAAAAAAGGAAGATATGAATTTTGGTGAGCACATAAAGCCTCTGTAAAAGTGATATATTGTTTAATCTTTGTTGTCCTCTGGTGACCAAATATAATGTTTAATCTTTTCAAATATAAACACATTTATCACCTCCTAAAAAGCAACAACCTCAAATCACATACAATGTGTACAGAATAGTTGCATCTACTTCAAAGTTCAAGAAGCCTTGAAGAAGCAGAATTCTGCCTATTCAATGAGGTTATGTTTCCTCATAGTCTAGGTAGGTGTAGTCAATCAAATACAAGTTGTTTGTGTCTGCCCTCCACAACCCAGAGTGCAAATGTATAATACCAGAGCAGAAACAGGAATATTGCAAATAAATAAACACATTAACAATATAAAATATACAGCAGTCACTTGTCTATACTAATGACATAAACCTCTGCATGAGGCATTGTGAAGACTTCCAGCCTTAGCAGAGGAAGGATTTCCTCAACTACATATAGAATGTGCTCTGTGGAAGACACCAATTTCACAGAGGTTCATCCTTGTTTGTTTTCTACCACGAACACATAAGTTGAAAATTGAAGAGCATACCCAATTTGGGGGCTTACATCTTTGTATCCTGTATCTTGCTGAAACACTGCTTGGAGTTCAAAGATTATTGTATAGCTCAAACAATCAAATGATGTTCTAACCTTTATTTTTCCAGTGAACTTTCCCAAAAACATTTCAGACATCTGGTTCATTTGATTTCAGCCATCTCCAGAACTCTCAAAGTTCTTTCTGAGCCTAGTTCTTAATCCTATTTTATTTCCTTGCTCCCTTCCCTGATGTCTGTCTCTCACTCCCTGAATTTATTGATGGCTACCTTTGGGCTATATAAAATAATAGGCATGGCTGACAAGGCTTTATCATTTTCTATTTGTCACAAAGCTGAGTTCCTTTGTAAAACTGAGAAATTTTAATGGGTCATTGCTGCTTAAACTTCTAGTCTTATTTCCTACTCTGGAATTCTCAGAGGCAGTCAAATTTTGTGAGCCTCCAAATTTCTGAACTTTCTATTCCCCTTTATTTCCCTTTGAAAGCCAGAAATTCCTTGGTTGAGTTCATCTCTTTCTTTTAATATTTTTTTTTATAAGCATCAAGAAGCCAAAAGAAGGCACTAAAATTTGTTTCTTTCCAATAGGTTTCCTGAATTTAGAGGCTCAAAAGACACATAGCCTGTTTTCCTAAAATGTTAGACAATATTTTAACCGTATGTGTTGCCACTGCATAACATGAAATCTCTAGCTTTCTGGCAAAACATATCATTGATTGCTCCTCAGGACCATATATTTAAGTTTTGTCAGAGCAAAACCCCACTTCAGTCTGCACATTTCCATACTAGTTATATTAGGCTAAATTACAATAACTAATAAATACCAAAATATATATGGTATCAAACATCACAGAAACATATTTCTCAATTATAACAGCTCAAACTGGGTATTCTGATTGGCTAGCTTTTCTCTCCTATTCATTAATTTAGCGACACATATTTCATTTTCTCTCGTAGATCTATCAGTCCCAAAGTCTTATCACCATTTTGCCCAAACATGAGGAGAATGATAACCTGAAAAGCTGCAACCTCTCCTTAAAATCTTTGAGGCAGAAACAGCACAGGTTATATATACTCATACTCCATTGACCAGTTCCAGTCATATTACCAATATTAAACACCAGGAATGACTGAAAAATAAGATTTACTCTGTGAACAGAAAGAAAGAAAAATGAATCCTGGAGAGCAGCCCACAGTCTTGCCATTTTCCCACATTCTCTGTGCTCCAACTACACTGATCTCCCTCTAGTTTCTTGGCAGTGACATATTCCTTCTGCAATGGGGATTTGTCCTGTCTTCTTTCCTCTACCAAAAATGCTCCTCCTACCACCTTCATCTTATATTAGCTCTCAGCTCTATGATCTTTTTTGTCTTTCCTCAAGGACGTCTTCTCTGTCAAGCCAATTCCTGATACCTATATTTACAGAAGCAAGGATGCTTACTTCTGCGATACTCATCACAACTGCCGACACAGAGCTCTGTTCTATTACTGCTCAACACTGTAACACTATCCCATGGCACAATGTCTGGAATATCATTAGCTATTAATTTAGCGCAAATAAATGAATCAACGAATGCATCCTGTTCCAAAAGCTTATTTCTTAGGCAAAGTGGCAGAAATTATACTCACATCCTAGTTTCAGCACCATTAATGAATGACATGGAGAGCCAGGCTAGGGATATGTAGGAAGAGGGCAAATATTTCCGATGTTTTCTTTTCTGTGCACAAAATTGTAAAGATTTTATGAAAGGATAGGTAACTAAATAAAGAGTGGAAAATGAACACAGCTAATACTTTGTTACCTAATAATTAAAGATAGAGAAAATAAAGCAAAACCAGAAATATTTTAAAAGGCATTACTCATTATTTTTAGTACTTTTATCCACTACTGTTTTTTCTTAGTCTGGCTGAATATAAACATTATTGGTTTGAATTTGTGTTTTTGGTAATTCTCTTTCTAACATAAAGAAGGTCAACACTATGCAAAAGGTCTGGGAAATGCTTTCATTTCAATACAGAATTTATATACAATGATGAGAGAATAGCAATATCACTTATAATTCAGTAATTGAATGACTGGAATTCCAGATAAAATTTGTCTGAAGTCAAGGTTCTGTGTCAATACAGCAGATCATTGCAACTTGAATTACTAACATTGGGCTATAGGCTGATCCTATTAGACTAATTGCATACTATTTCTGTCTGGTATCTGGGAGTTTGGAGTATTATTTATTTAACACTTTTGGATTCCATATTCTCACCAATTCCTTCCCAATCCCCCACTTGCTCTGACCATGAACCTGGGGTCTGTATATTTATCACCCAGTATTAGAATGTATTGAGGACTTACATAATGCAGAGTCTTTAAATTGATGTCAGCAGGTACCTCTTAGTTTTTTCTAGTAAATTATATTTACTGAAAACTGCAACCATCAATCTTGGTTATGAGGATATTTAAAAAATTCTAAGACCAAAGTACTTAGAAATTAAATATTAACTTCAGAATATACACCTAATTAATGCAACTTCATTTATTTATTTAGGAAATGTTTATTTTGCCAGACTCTGTTTTGTGTAAACAGCACAGATGTCTATCCCTTTTGCAGTGGGGTTAGAATTGATCATATGTTTCCACTCTTATATGTGATATCATGTTTATTGAATACCACTAGAGGCCAGGCACTATATTAAGTGCTCAGATCAGGAAGATTAAGAGGACATGCTCACTGACGTCAAAGAGCACACAGGCTAGTGTGTGGAATACTACGTTAGCATGTACTGAGGCAATATGTGTGAAAATAAGGTTGGAGGATTATCTAAATAATTGAAGTATGGTATTTTTTGGAAAAAAAGACTTAGCCAACAATTATTTCTGATGAATCATATTTCTATTTATACTTATTTAAAAATAGTCTTATCCCAAATAATGTACCTATGTTAATAAGATATGTAGAAAACAGAAAATGTCAGAATAAATTTAGGACAACATTTCAGCACTCGGAAAGTTACTGGCAGCATAGCAATGACATTTGAAAAGAATATCTATGCAAACTTACATATTTAATGCCAACCAATGCTGATACCTATAAGCTATACTTTACTTTTCTGGTCCATATTGCATTGCACCTAGATCTACTTATTACTGTAAGATTTATATTTTGGCCTGCTATAAGACATGAGATCAAAACACTAACAGAACTTTTCTTGGATGTGGAGAAAAGTGAGAGAAATGTATCTGTATGTATCTTTCCGAATAACCATTTCATTCCCTGCTCATTATTCCTAAGAAATTCTGGCCCCTGTTTAGTCTCCGAGGCTGTACAAGCCTTTACTTCTCCAGATAAAGGAAATAAGGGTGTAATTTCAATCCGTGTAGATGCCTATATTTCCAGAACAATACACCTAAATTCAGAGTCAGCAAATAGATTGTGGTAGAATTAACATAATATTGTCCTTAAAGGAAGAAAACATTTAAACATAATCATATAATTGTGTACTCAAGATGAGTGACTGAGTTATTAGAATACCCTGTGAAGCTCAGGGAAAAGATATTCTATAAAACTCAAAGAAAATTGATAGCAGCATTTTCAAAAGCAAATAAGCACGTTATTATCAATCTAGAAATATATGCAAGTTTCCCATGTCATTTAATTCACTGTGATGTAGGTTTCCTGTTTCAGGCATACAAATCTTCTCTTTATCACACCATTTTGCTCCTTCTCAGGTCTTGATGGTCAGCTTTAGCATTTATTTCATGGATTTCAGAAATGGTTCAGAAATGCAGGTGAAACATCTTATCTTTAAACGTTTCAGCATTTAATCAACTTCTCTTGAAATTCGCCCTTACATTTCAGGTTTATCAGATCCCATTGTTTGATATAGTGAACTTGATACCACATTTAACATTCATCAGGCCTTTTTTTTTTTTTTTTTTTTTTATTTTTTTTTTTTTTTTTTTTTTGAGATGCATTCCCTAGTAAGGAGAGAATAGATTGCAGCCTGCTGCTATGACTTTCATTCTACATGGTCTGTCAGAGTAACTGTAAAAAGAGAAAGTGGCAGGGGGCAAAGTTCCTTTCCTGCAGTACAAAACGATAACGCACGTAATCATGCCCTTCCTACCCATGTAACTCGATGGATATTCAGAGACTGGGGAACTGCATCACCTGCCAACCCTTCTACCTCTTGGCTCTAGCCTGAACTGTGTGGTACATAAGGCTATTGCATCAGCCCCTTACTCATCAGTATTCTCCCCATTTTCACTCAGAACACCAATTGGCATAAATAGCCTGAGGACTCTGAAGAACTCTCTTCCTTTTGGGCACGTGGAGACTGAGTTCATTAACTTCTCTCCAGGGGAAGGGGCAGTTCTCAACTGCAAAGGCAGTGTCTAATTCGAGGTTGAAAAGTATTGCATTGTAAACTAAAAATAAAATCTTAACTCCCGTCCCGCCCTCTACCACGTGCTGTACAGACCCCAAAGGGCCCCCAGGAAAAAAAAAACAAAAAACAAAAAAACAACTTAAAACTAAGTTCCTTGCGGCCAAAGGGATCCCAGAAAAAAACAAAACTGAGTTGGTGACAGGATGGGAAGTCAGATATGCTTTGTTATATCCCCTCCCTTTCATGGTTTACCCACAATTGACCAGCATTAATGTTAACATAGAGATCATAAGACCCACAGAACAGACTTTTTGTTGCAATAAGGTACTCAATTACAAACAAGACCTAAGGCCATGCCAGGCAAGGGTTTAGTCTGGCATGGGTGCACTGAAAGAATAAACTACCTTGTAACTATGCTACTAAGCTTTTCTTTTTCTCTAGACTAAGGAAGCACTGGCCTCCAGATAAGCAAGTTAGGTAATATTAAAATGATTTTCAACTCATCCACCGCCAGACACTGAACTCCAGCACCTTTTTCACCAGCCATAACTATAGCTATGATTGGACAAGAGACTGATATCAATAACTTTCTCCTGTCAAGAAAGACCTCCGACAATGGACTGATTCTGGCTGGTTTACAGAAATTGCATGTTTCATATACCTTCAAGTCCTGAGAAAATCTTTTGACATAAAAGGCCTAACTGTAATACATTTAAATGTTAAGTATCCACCCAAAAGTGAACATGAGTTGTCTGTAACATGCACATTTATTCAATACACAAGGATCAGGACCACCTTCATAAATATTCATAGCTCCTCTTGTAACCTGTTGAAAATGTGGTGACTCCCAGCACTTTGGGAGGCCGAGATGGGCGGATCACAAGCTCAGGAGATCGAGACCATCCTGGCTAACATGGTGAAACCCCGTCTCTACTAAAAAATACAAAAAAACTAGCCAGGCGAGGTGGCGGGCGCCTATAGTCCCAGCTACTGGGGAGGCTGAGGCAGGAGAATGGCGTGAACCCAGGAGGCGGAGTTTGCAGTGAGGCGAGAACCGGCCACTGCACTCCAGCCTGGGCGACAGAGCGAGACTCCGTCTCAAAAAAAATAAATAAATAAATAAAATTAAATTAAATTAAAAAAAAGAGAAAATGTATGTTTAGTCAGCCCTTTTAGCAAAAACCTTCTACCCCAACCCCTACTAATTGGCAGGGGCTGTCCCTGGTCTTTGCAGGAGGCACCTTTCCCAACCTGCAGGATGGCAGCCACCTTAAAGGCTGTAACCCCTTATAAGACTTCAAGTCTCCTCTCCTTTTCTAAATTTATAAGTTGTGGTGTGCTTTTTTCCCCCCCCAGTTAGCAGTATAAATGAACCACAAATAGCTTCTGTGGTTCTGTACATTGGCCCCTAGGTTATTTCTTCACTGCAAGCTGAGATTCCCTTAGCTCAAAAGCCTAATGGCCCCAAACTCAAATTCTTAGACATCAAATTATTTTAAATATTGCCCAAACAAGCAAATTTGTAGTCATTCACAGTCTGCTTGTTTTGCACACTCCATAAAGCCTCACATGACAGCTATTATCTAATGATAAGATAGGGCTTAGCAGTTATAGCTTCTTGGGTCCAGAGACTTTCCACCATCCTTCTAAGCCACATCACCTAGACATCTAAGCCCTCTCTTTGATCTGCCACGCCTCTGAGAGTTCCCTTGCTCTCTACTTCTTCGAGGTAGCAATGTCCCCATCTCTCTCCTATACCCCTAAACCACCTCACCATAACCTCTGCACTTCCCCCACCTGCAAACTGGTAAAAGCAACCTCATGATCATATATTTTCCCTGGATCAGCCATCAAATCCCTCAAACCCCTTAAAAAATCATTTGCTACAAAGACAGTTAAAATGACCCTTCAAAGAAGCTTTTTCATGTCAAAAGGAGAAATCAAAACAAAACGCTAAAATAGGAGGAAAAAAGTGGCAATCATCAGGTAATGGCCAAAAGGAATTGATGGCAAGTACATGTGAAACACATCCTGTATTCTACTGGAAATAAGAAGGATATTTTAGTGAGGCTGAAGTTTGTGCCACACAGGATGAAGTCAAAGTCAGAGAATAAACATAAATTGCCTACAGATAATTCGTAACTACCAAAGAGCTTCTGGTGGAGTCTCTGTTATAAAGAGTGGCCCAAGAGGACTATCAAGTCCTTTTGATACCCTGGCATCCTAGACCATAAGAATTTTCACTGTGTGAGTGGGGTTTCTTATTGTCGGATCTGTGTGACAGGGATTTTTGGCATAGGCCTCATGGGAGGGCTTCATAAACTACTTGAATTTGAGTGCAAAATGTGTGAATATGTGTGAAGTGCAAGTGGCAGCATCTGCTGGCATTCTTTTAAAGTCTATCCTCCCACTCTTGGATTTTTTTCCCAGTCTTTCTTGCAATAGATGTGGTCATGCAATTAAATTCCAGCCAATGAGACTTGAGTAGAAGTAAGATGAAATCTCTGTGATGTGCCTTTAAAAGGATAGGGAAATATCCTTTTTATAATCTTTTCTTCTCTCCTACTGGCTAGAATATATACAAAATGACAAGAGCTCCAGCTCTTCCTGATACCATGAGCAGCCTTGAAAATGGAAACCATGTACAGAAAGCCATAAGATAAAACTTCATGTGAACGTCAAATTACCCCTAGTCTGCCTATATCCAAATTGTTACATGAAAGGGAAACAATCTTCTATCTCTTTTAAGTTTTAGATTTTGTTTTATCCTAGCATATTTCTCAGTGATGCAGTGTATTTGTTATGGTGAGGGTTTCCACACTTTTAAAGTCATTTCTCAAAAAGGCCTTTGATACTGAAATACTTACTAATTGCTCTTTGAGAGGAATGTGTAAATCCTACTGGGATAAAGAATGGTAAGGAAATAAAAATTAAATCACTTGGAAAGTCTTCTTTGGGATTTAGTAGAATCCTGATCATTTGACAGTATTGAATGAAAGTTAGGCTAACCTATTAGAACCAGTGACTAGTCGCTCTATATTCAGATTTCAGAAATGGCTGTCGTTCACATCTGTTATGAACCAAGAATATGACAAGTCAGTCATTTTCTCTATGAGCTTCGATTTAGTATCATCCAAGGTTAAAGGAAGAAAGTATACAGTTATTTGCTGCTGGGCAAAAATTAATAAAAAGAGGCCATTGAATCTAAGTGGCAGAGGAAACAACTCGTGAAAAACAGGTAGTCAGAAGTGCAAAGGGGTCCTGAGGAAAATGAAAAACTGTCAAGTTGTGAAAGGTTTGTTTTAGAGATACTAATTTTAGAGTGGGAATAACTAGTAAGGGAAGGGCATATAGATCAGTATACAGTGTGACCTGTGTTTTCCTCAGCTAGTGTTCCTTCTTTGGTCTTATTTTTTAAATGTAGCTCTGATTAATTATTGACAGTATTGAGGGTAGGCTCATAGTATACTGAGTGCTAACATTACCGTTTAACTTTAAAAAATTATTCAACTCTTGAGTGTAACTTTATAACATTTGGGAAACCAATATATTTCCTGGAAGCACAGTTGTAATTTTATAATAAATAGCAATAAGAAATCATATTGACTGAAAAAATAAAGTTATAGTTTATAAACTATTGAAAACAGAGCCGGGTGCGGTGGCTCACGTCTGTAATCCTAGCACTTTAGGAGGCAGAGGCGGGCAAATTGCCTGAGCTCCAGGAGTTTGAGACCAGCCTGGGCAACACGGTGAAAGCCCAGCTCTACTAAAATACAAAAATTAGCTGGGCATAGCAGCATGCGCCTGTAGTCTCAGCTACTCAGGAGGCTGAGGAGAATTGCTTGAACCCCGAAGGCGGAGGTTGCAGTGAGCTGAGATCGCGCCACTATACTCCAGTCCGGGTGACAGAGTGAGACTCCATCAAAAAAAAAAAAAAAAATATATATATATATATAGTACTTTGATTAGTGCATAGTGTGTGTGTATATATATATAGTACTTTGATTAGTGCATAGTATATTTATATATATATGTACTCTATAAATATCCAGTATCATTATTAGCTATAAAATGTCTTTTTAGTAAGAAACATATATTTGTACTTCCAGTTATACCTCTAGTGGCAGGTACCTGGATATAATATCACATTCCAGTGTTTAGAAATTTTGAGATATAAAAAATAAGAATAGGCTATTCGTATAGAAAAATTACTAGCTAATAGAAAAACATTTAAAAACTAAAGGTATATGTACAAAATCTCTGTCGACAAATTGTCAAAACCCACAAGGCAACTTTCTTGCCTAAAACTTGAGTAGTGAATATCTAATAGAAAAAAAATACAAGGAAAGTGTAGAAAAATAAGCCAGAATATCCCATTCCATTATAACAACTTGCTATGGTCTAAATGTTTATGTCCCCACAAAATTCATAAATTGATATCCTAACCCTAAGTGATGGTATTAGGAAGTGGTTTGGGGGAGGCGATTAGGTCATGCAGACAGAACCCTTTTATAGTATCCTTATAAAAGAGGGACTGAGGCTCAGTATACTTTCTTTGTCCTTTCCTGCATTTAAGGTTACAGTAAAAAGATGGCCATTTGTGTACAAGAAAGGTGCCCCTCACCAGGCATAAGATTTGTCAGCCCTTGATCTTCGATTTCTCAGACTCCAGAACTCTGAGAAATAAATTTCTGTTATTTATGAACCATTGAGTTCATTGTATTTTGTTACAACTGAATGAATGTACTAGACACCACTATTAGTAATTTCACATAAATAATATATAATGTATGCTATCAAATGAAATATGCAATTATTTTATAAGCTCTATTAGTATTATTACCATGTTTTTCCCACTAGGTAATATATCTTAATCATCTTTCATTGCTTTTCAACAGCATTATTTGTAAAAATTGCAACTCATATGTACATGTTACAATTTTCTCAATGAACTTCTTGAATCAGTCATTTAGATTGCTTGCAACTTTTTTTTCCATAAACACAATGCTGTAACATCTTGCACTAAATATTTATACAAACCTTGATTTGTCTAGTACAAATTCCTCGAAAGCTGAGATATATACACACTTATGAGATATGTTGAAAAATTTAGCAGCAGATATCTTGTGTCAATTTTTATGGCTCTTAACATTGCATGAAATTGCTCATTTTTTAATACCTTGGCTAATCATGGGTAAGAATTTTCCTTTTTTTCTCTCCTTTCTTTCCATCATATATGCTTTTCTACTTTCTATCCTTCGGTATTCCTGTTCTTTGTCTCCCTACCTCTTTCTTTTTCCTTCTCCCGTTCCTTTTATTTTTCCATTTTTCTTCCATTTTGCCAAATCAGTAATGAAAAAGGAGGCCCATTACTGCTTTTAGTTTTACGTAAATTACTAATGAGTTTGAAGCCTCTTTTCATGTTCATTATTTACATTTCTTTTTTTGTAAATTGTTTTATCAATTATATTGATATATTCATTTTATTAAAAACTCTTTAAATATTAAAATGTTAACCACTGCCTGACGGGAATGTAAAATTTTTATGTCTAAAACCCTTTTTTCAAAAAAATTAAGTCTATCAATCCCACCCATAAGATTTTGTAGATGTCCATTGTATTTCCTTGAGTATTTTTATTATTTTCATTTACATTTAAGTGTACATTTTCTCTGATGATTTAAAATGCTACCCTTTCTCATAGTCTTAATCCTTACGTTAACAAGATTGGCTTTCAGGCTCTTTTCTTCTTTCTCTCTTTCTTGTTTTATCTGCCTGTGTTTTCCTGTACTTGTTCCACACTTTAAATTACAACATTTTTATAGCATATTTTAGTATTTTCAGAATTAGTTACACATCTGCCCCTTATCTTAGTCATTCAGACATATTTATTATAATATATAGTTTTAAAGTTATAAGTCAATACCAAGAATATGAAGTTAAAAATTAAATTAGTTCAAATTATCACGTAACAGAAATTTTAGAACTCTGTGTTTATAGAAAACACAATGAACCTAAAGCTCTCTTATAATTTAAAGCACTTAAATGGTTAAATATTGTGTATATTTGAAAGGGTAGTAGAATCTCGTGCATCTTCTTAGCCTGTGTGGGCATTATGAAAATGAAAGCAGAAAATTTATACTGGACATTGAAATTTGTCTATTAATAGAGTACAGATTACTATGCCAAGGATGATTTCTTACTGAGTTTTAGGTAGACATTAATGATAATTTATGATGCAGTTACTAGAGCAGAAAAAATAAATGAATCGTTACACTCAGTATATGTCACAAAATGTTCTCAGCTATAATGCAATCATTTAAATAGATGAGACAAAATTAAAGTTAGCAGTCAACCTTTTGGTGACTTAAACCTTTTATTACTTTAACTTTCCAAAAAATGCACCATATCTCTTTAGCACAGTTTCTATTACTGAAAGAAAAGGTCTACATAAACACATAGGAGAGAGCCCTTTAGAAATTTTGTTTATAAAAAAACCTCTCAGAAGACAGAATTTTTTTCTCTAATGTTCACCATGTTTAAATTAAAAATCTTTATTAAACTGTTTATTGTAGTTGTTTTCAATCCTTCATATACTCCTACTATTTAAGTAAATGATTGTGTTTTTTTCCAAACTAAAGTTTTGGGAGAAATATTATCACAAGAGCTACAAGTTTTTTAAATGAATTTCAAAATAAATGTCACAGGTAATTTCTTTGCATCATATTCTACCTTGATGAATATACCGACCACTGATGACAGTGTATGTGTAATACATTGATTATTTTGTATAGGTCATAATACTTTCAGTCATTCCACAGAAAACACAATCACAATTATTTAAAACAAGAAAGAAAAAACAAGAACAATGACAAGCAGAGGAAGAAAAAATACATAGATTAGTGATGAAGATTCGTTTCAAAGGATGAGAAAATAAGTGAAGATAAATCTTTAACAAAAAGACGATGCCATATTATGTACATTCACTCAGACTCCTAGTGTTGACTGATACACCATCTTTCTCTCTGCACAAAACATACTTTTTTATTATGCCATTTGAGTTATATTAGTTGGAAAAAGATGCTGAGAGTTTTGGTTTGTGGTGTTCATTCTGGCACTGTTCGTTTACTATTTGTTTACTCTCAGTTGAATTGGTTTGAAAGAACCTAGATTAATAGCCCTATAAACACTGCCCTGTGCCATTATATAGTTATATTAGTTTAGTATTTTTTGAAATAGGTTGTTGGGTGGACGACTTGAATATATGTTACACATATTCTGACCACGATGTGGGGATCTCACTATTTTCTAACCCGAGAGTACATTAGATAAGAGAGAATGTATGTTTTCTTTTTCTTAGTGTTTTCTCTTATTAAATATAACCAGGCAATCTCCAGCAGGCAAAATGACCCTTCCTTAGCCCTCTGGAAAACAATTGTCTGCATGTCTGCAGTAATGTATTTTGTCTTTTACTGGGCCCTCTCTTTTTGCCACAGCTTTTCCTTTTTTCTCTTACTTTGTGCAAGTCATTTTATGCTCATTTCCAGTTGTTATTTTCTGAATTTCTATAAACTAGTATTTACTTGTTAAGTCAATTTTTCCAGTTCTGAATAATTTTATTTCCTAGGGAAATGTTAACAGTACCATTCATCTGCATGTCTTAAGCAAACTGAAATATACCCATATTTCACATTAAGCTTAACTGACATATAACTACAAAATAGTTTAGTAATTATATATTATAGAGGTTGAATCCATCTTTCGTTAAGTTTAATTTCACATTTTTGTTTTTACATTTGGAGCTAATATTTTCCAAATGTTTTTGTAGGCCTCAGCAAAGCTCACAGATCTTAAGCACAGTATCTAATAGGAAAAATGGACTGGAATTTCATAGTTGATGGACTCTGACTCTTCTAAACTGTAGCATTTCTCCTGAAGTAGCAATCGCTCCAGTCTATTTCACCCTATTCTGATTCACTCCTACTTACCCCATTGGTGAAGGAAGGATCCTCTACCTTAAATAGTTCAAAATGGATGAACCCATGACACATGACACTAGACAGATATAATTTGCACATTGTACCATATATCCACATCTTAGGGGAGGTGGATGCTGTGGAATATGTAGAACCACACAGAGGACTGTGCTCAGGAACAGAGTGATGCACTATAGGAGAAAGGCTTTGTAGTGACAAGAGAGTGAGGTGATTTTTGGTTTCCTCAGGAACATGTGATTGGTTTGTATGTATATTTTGTGTCTAGCAGGGAGAAACTCATCAGATTGAGGATGAGCTGGGGTGTACGATGTCTGGCTTCTAGGGAAATTACAAGGTAGGAAGCCTTTGTGGGTGGGAACATATCTACTGAGAGCAGAAGAACTCATGTCTAGGCCTTTAGGGCCCTGTGACAGTCAAGGGTGTCAGAGAATCACATAGAATTTGAGGGCCTAAAAAGCATACCCACCTTCCAGATCTTTCACTTTCCTCTCTCCTTCCAATCCTTTGTGTTAACAGAACTCTGATGATAGACCCACAATTAGGTGTTCTGTTCTGAAGTTACTGTTCACTGTAGTATGACATCATTTTTTTCTTCTAAAGGATTAAAAATGTGCTGTCCCAAAGAGAAAACTGTTAAGCAAGGATTATGAAAATAATGAAATTTTATATTCCATAATTTTAGTTAGTATGATGTACTGCGAATTCTATAGTCACACTCTGGTCATTTCTGGGTGTTCTTTTTCCTGGTTTAAGTCTTTATATACATTTCTCTATAATTTTATTCTTCAGGTAGAAGGCTGTAGGTATTGGACTTTAAAATTAAGTCAACTTAAAATAACACAGATTTTGGCTATTACTGATATTTGAAACACTAGTTAAATTTTAAAAATTAGTAATAGGTTAATTTTCTATGATGAAAACATTTTAGGCAAAAAAGGAAAAAAATATTATTAGAAGGCACTGAGGGGCAAATGTTACGATTATTTTGACTATTACTCCAAATATTAAAAGTGTTACTTTCTTTTTCCCTTTGGCTCCCAAGGGTTGAATTGTTAGAGAAAGTGCGCTGGACAGCAGCAAGAAGTAACCTGCTTTTTAGTGTCCATCATGAGCAATGGAATCCAGCCTCCTCTTGGAATACACCAAAAACTTAAAGGGTCTGCTCTTGATCAAACGGATGAGTGATACTAAACATTTTCAGTTTCCTGCATAGCATGAGCATTGACCATAGGGCACTATGTGATTAGAATAAATGCTGTCTGTGGACTGATACAGTCCTGTTGACTCCTGAAACACTAGGTATGACATCTTCGGTTGCTGGATTATGAAGAGATTGTGGGAAAGGGTGCCAGGGGAGGGAATTTGGTGTCCTGCATTTATTGTGCTCAATGCTCAATGTGTGGGATTAGGAGAGTGGCTCTTGACCAACTGTTAGGCAAATGTTTTAATATTTTAATAACCAACATGGCTGTTGCAGAGAGGCTGGATGTCTGCAACAGTAACTGAAGAATAAGGAGAGCCTAGCCTGAATCTTACGATTTGCATAGCAAGATATTTCTTTCTATCTTGTAATCAGCATTGACTGAACAGAAGTAGTTTATGCATCTACCTTTGGGGTCTTACCTTAAGCCATTTTAAATTCTCATCACATCCATTCTTTACCCAATATTTAAAAGTTATTAAAGGGGCATTTTTTTTGGACTAGCTTAATCAGTCATTGTCCAGAAATTTATTTCTACAAATGACAAGGGCTAATAGGTATATGCTGTTCAACTGGTTGTATTACAGATCTGTTTTATTTAATTCAACACTTGGTACTTTTAAGGCAGTATGGAAGATCTTATACTACCAAGCATGAAGACTGGAAGACAGTATCTTTGTTCAAAATACTTGATGAAGGCCAGGCACGGCGGCTCACGCCTGTAATCCTGGCACTTTGGGAGGCCGAGCAGGTGGATCAACTGAGTTCAGGAGTTCAAGACCAGCCTGGCCAACATGGTGAAACCCTGTCTCTACTAAAAATTCAAAAAAATTAGCCAAGTGTGGTGGTACATGCCTGTAATCCCAGCTAATAGGGAGGCTGAGGCAGGAGACTGCTTGAACCTGGAAGGCAGAGGTTTCAGTGAGCCAAGATCGTGCCACTGCACTCCAGCTTAGGCAACAGAGTGAGACTCTGTCTTGGAAAATAAAAAATAAAAAATAAAAAAATGCTTGACGCTTTATCTGCCATGTGATTTTAATGACAATGCATTTTTTCCATCCTTTAATTTGGGGCTTGGCCAGTGGTCCACTTTGGCCAACAGAATGTGACTGGGGGTGAGAGTGTGCCAGTGTGGTTCCATCTTCTTGAAATCCTTCCACTGGCATGTAAAGAATATGACACAGCTGCCCCTTTGTGCCAAGGCAGTTGAGAGGCACATGGAGCATAACTAGACAGACCCGTAGCTTGAAGACCCATTCAGTGAATCAACAAACAAATAAGGAAAAATGAAATGATTGTTGTTTTAAATCATTGAGTTGTGATGTATTTTTAAATGCAGCATTATTGTGACAAAATTTTCTGATGCAAAGACCTATTAAAAGACATAGTAAATGAAATGGCATCATGAATATATAGAATTATAGAATTTAATATTTCAAATACATCAAAAATATGCCATAGCCAAAAATTATGTGCTCTAAAATTTAAAGGATTAGTTTCTGCAAATAATTTATCTTGTTAACAATATGTTAGCAGAGAGATCTTCCTAACAGAACCTGTAGAACTTAGGAGTAAACCCCAGAAAATATGTAGGCTATTTTTTGGATTTTGAATTTTGAACATTTACACAAACTAGCAAGTTTTCTATAAACCAAGCTGGAATTCTAGCAAGAAGATGCGACCTCCTTGAAACAGTATGCCATCTGAAGCCATTAGAATGAAACCCAGGATCTAGAATGAAACCCAGGATGTTTCAGTATTTATGCTTGAATTCATGTTTCAGTAATCATCACTGCATAAGATCAGGATTTCTTCATTATTCATGTAACTATTATAGCCAGGAATTGAGTCTTTTCAAAAGGAACCAAAAATAGATCATTCTGGACTTGGCAGTATTTATATCTTGGCTATTTGCCCAGGATCGATGTTAATTTTTGTGGGGAAGTGACTATGATTACTAATAACAGTTCACCCTGATAATTGTTTTGATAACTGTTTTTAAAAAGTACATTCTAAGAAGGGACAACGACAATAACATTTATTCTTCTAGATTTTATTATTTTATCAAAGGGTATCATGTGTGCTACCCTCACAAAGAAACTAGGCTTTTGGAAAACAGTTTCCAATGTCTTCATTACACAGAAGACAGGGTGAGTCAGACAAATTGACACAAAATCATTTTAAATTTTGGAAAAATAAAAGTAATCACTTGAAATATAATTTCTGGAAAAAAAAACTATATATTCTTATCAATGACCCTTGAATCTTTTAGTGATTTAAGTTCATATAGAAGGAAATTCTGGAAAACTTACAAACATTGTTTTCTACCAAAGAAGTAGAGTCTGGATCATTATACAGTTTTATTTGGACACAGTGCTCCTATACTGAAACAATGTTCTTTCCAATTCATTGTCTCCCACCTCCAAAATATAACATTCTTTAAACCATGATGTGTTAAATAATTGAGGCACCTGTAGAGCACTTCGTTTAAAGAAATATGGCACTGCTGAATATAAAAATGCTAGTTATATTGACCATCTGGAGTTAAGTGAATCCTCACTCCATTCTGGAGGATATTTTCTGCTTCACTGACCTACTCACTGACCCAGATAAAAACAGCTTCATAACAACCCATAATGTTTTCCCAAGTTAGGAAACATTCATTGAAAAATAGTGCTAAGAAAATCATGATGGAGTAAGTCTGAACAAGCTATTTTCCAAGCACTGAAGGTCTGAATTATGGAGGTGTGACATAACAAATCCAATTTTGACAAAATGCATATGGTTAAGGTTTTACAGGATTTCTGCTTTGAAAGATTTTCTTCTAATCCCTTATATTTTTAAGTCTCTGTAGCTAGATAAATTATTTACTTTTTGCATTTTTGTTCTTCTCAGTTTATTCTTCTGTTTCACCTTGTATAATTGTGTTTCAAAAGTTCTCTAGAATCCAACAGCTCATAAAAGCTTTGTTTTTGTTGTTGGTTATTTTTGTGTGTGTGTGGGCCAATAAAATAGTTTTCTCATTATTTCTTACAAAACTTGTATGTAGGTCAAGGCTAAATTTGCACACCCTGCTGCAATATTCAAACTGTGGCATTTCTTTTAGTGCTCAGAGGACTAATAACACCTTGGAAATTATGAATGACAGGATATGAATAGTGGAATCAACCCATTACTTGGCTTGGGGAAACAGATTTGCAAGAACAAAGGTTATGGTACAGCTACTGTTATTTTCCTTGGGGCTGAAAATGAAGCCTAAAATTAGCTTTCACTGTGACAATTCAGTGTCTAAGCAGGTTGGAAGAGAACAATGTCCTCCTAATTGTGATTTTTGTAATTTTAAATGCTGTAATTTTAGAGCTCTTTGAAAAACACTAGAGTCCCACTAAAACTAAAGGGCTGAGTGCTTGTGTGTGTGTGTTTGTGTGTACAAATTAGCCTAGAAAGATCGTTATGGTGATTTATGTTTATATGAAGTATATTAGCTGACTTTCTATGAATTGGTAGTATTACATAGGCTACTTTAGATGTCCATTGTTTCATTGGCTATTGTATCAATTTATGGTACTGTCTTTTGGGAGTTATTTGAACTTGTAGTGGACTCACAGAGAAGGTAGAAAAATTAAAGTTCAAATTTAAGTGAAAAATAGGCAGAAAAGAGTTTTTGCATATGTTACCTGATCACAAAACATTACCGTAGACCCAGTTTATGTAATTGATAGAGACAGAATCTAAAGATTTGGGCATCTTATTGGCTAACTGAGGATGGTTAAACACATCTCAGCAGAATGAGCTACTGAAAAGTGTGTGTGTGTGTGTGTGAAATGAGGGGGTAGGTGGGAACATAGGTGTTAAGTGGAAGCACAGGTTGGGGTATCTGAGTGCTAGGAGAAGTGTGAGGGTTTACAATACTAAGAGTAACAGCACTTTAAGGAAATATCTAGTGCCATATTTTAATGCATAAATGTCTCTTCAATAACTCAATGTAATAGTATTGAACAAAGGTCCAAATGCACCAATCCCATAACGGCAATGAATGCCATAAACAATTAGAGGTGCACTGTGTCTTATTCTCTAGTAATGACCATGTAAAAAATCTTTTAGTTTATGATAGAAATCCTTAATATCATTAAAGATGACATTAATCCTTAATGTTAATTCTTAAATGTCAATATCAATTCTTTTTTTTTTTTT
>NW_012122487.1:10483410-10497302 GCF_000951035.1 Colobus angolensis palliatus
GAATTTATTGAGCGTTTTTAGCATGAAGGGCTGTTGAATTTTGTCAAAAGCCTTTTTTCTTAACGTCTTTAAGAACAGAAATTATAAAATTCTTATCCATATTAGCAGTACATTCATATGATAATACATAAATTATACATGGATAATTACATAAATTATACATGGGATAAATACATAAATTATACATGGGATTTTGAAATATAAACATAAAAGTAGAGGCAAAAAGAGTATATGCCACTTATATTTACTAACCCCAAATTTTGTGGACTTCTTGTCAGCCTGCTTTCAAAGTGTTTTGAGTTGTTTCAATACATAAAAACTAAATGAAAACAATAACATCACATTCATTATGTAAGCTCTTAGCATTATGAATAAGAATGGAAAATCTATTGAGAAGTGTCTGTGCATAGACACTTATTCAGCCAACAAACATATGAAAAAATGCTCATCATCACTGGTTATCAGAGAAATACAAATCCAAACCACAGTAAGATACCATCTCATGCCATTTAGAATGACGATCATTAAAATGTCAGGAGAAGACAACAGATACTGGAGAGGATGTGGAGAAGTAGGAATGCTTGTACACTCGTGGTGGGAGTGTAAATTAGTTCAACCTTTGTGAAAGACAGTGTGGCGATTCCTCAAGGATCTAGAACTAGAAATATCATTTGACCTAGCAATCCATCACTGGGTATATACCCAAAGTACTATAAATAATTCTGCTATAAAAGCTCTTGCACATGTATGTTTATTGCGGCACTATTCACAATAGCAAAGACTTGGAACCAACCCAAATGTCCATCAATAATAGGCTGGATAAAGAAAATGTGGCACATATACACCATGGAATACCGTGTAGCCAAGAAAAGGATAAGTTCGTGTCCTTTGCAGGGACATGGATGAAGCTGGAAACCATCATTCTCAGCAAAGAATCACAAGGACAGAAAACCAAGCACCGCATGTTCTCACTCATAAGCGGGGGTTGAACAATGAGAACACATGGATGTAGGGAGGGGAATATCACACACTGGGGCCTGTTTAGGGGCCGGAGGCTGGGGGAGGGATAGCATTGGGAGAAACACCTAATGTAAACGATGAAGTGATGGGTGCACCAAACCAAAATGGCACATGTACACCTATGTAACAAACCTGCATGCTGTGTACATGTGCCCTGTATTTTAAAGTATAACAATAATTTTAAAAAATTTAAAAAAAGAATGGAAAATCTAAAAGTTTAGATTGACTATAGAATGAAGTTCAAATCATGGTAGATATATATACTCTCAGGGTAGGGAGGATTGCTTGTTGTCTACCAAAATCCATTCTACCCTTCTTCCAGAGAGTAATAGAACTTTTTTGGACACACCTGTCAGCTTCCTTTGCAGCCAGTTGTGGCCTTGTCACTACATTCTTGAAGAAAGAAAGTGAGCAGAAGTCATGTGTGTAAATTCCATATCACTTGCTTAAAAGGAAAATTTTTACTTTCAACTTATATTCTTTCCCTTTTCGTTGTCTAAAATGCAGAAAATTCCTGAGCCAGCTGTGAAAATCCCTTGGGGACTAAGAGCAACAAGATGGAAGGAGTCTATGGACCCATCCACTTATTTCCAGAGAGAGAATGAGTTATATTTTGCTAGAGCCAGAGAATGTTGAAAGGTTTTGTTGTTAGCTTAGCCTATACCAAAATATGTGTGAGCCTGTGTATAATAACTATGACAATTTTCCATTCCTTGTTAGAGCTGCCCATATTTTAACTCTGTAGCCCAACTCCTATCTTGCTATTGATCTCCTGGGCAAGATGATAGTACAGTTTTCTAGAACTATCTAAATATTCATGGGTTCTGTAGGAACTCCTTGTTTTAAAAAGTGTATCAAATTTTCTCCACTCTTTCCCAAGACGCCTCTAATTTTAGCATGGAAATGAGCTTCTACAAGTCCTTTTTGGAAAAGGAGAAGATAGGTAAATCATTAGTTATCAACATAATAATTCTTCTATAGCTAAGGCAAAGCACAGTATTTCAAAACTCTGTTTTGTATTTTTCTTTGGAGGACAAAGGCATATTGGTGATATTTGCTGCCTATAAGATTTAGTGCCTCATATAGCTCACCTGACTTCTGTGGGAATAGATTAACATTTAAAATCTAACTTCAACTCCTACCTTGGGCCTCTAATTTTCTCTTTATTTGTCTACTCCTTTCAACTCAGTAGTGGATCATAGGACTCTATTTGAAAATCCTATTTTATTAAATTCTGAAATCCTCAGCACAGTAACAGGAAAAGGGCTCTAAAATAAATGTAGGGATAAATTGTCTAAACATATTTATAAAAAAAACCAGACAATTTATTGCGAGGTGATTTTCTAAGTCCTTTACATATGTTATTTTATTAAAGCTTATCTTTAACCAAAGGATAGGTATGACCATTCTTGTCTCAAGATTGAGGACACTGATGCTCAAAAAGTTAAATAATGTGCCCATTTCACAAAATGAGAAAGTAGCAAAGTCAGAACGAAAATTTAGATTTCTTAATTGAAGCCAATGTTTCTTCTCCTCTTCTAATGACCTTAAACACTCCTCCCTCTCCCTACCTCTTTCCAGCCTTTTTTTCCCCCATACAATCTCATACCAAGCCATAATATAGAAACAGAGTCAGAGCTCAGGGATATGTGGAAGACAGTGGCATAGAGTTGTACTTGCTTACTCCCTTACTTTCCTCTGCATCAGCCTGAGGCACCTCCACAGAACTCAGATTGCTATCTACCTGGCATATGTTAAAACTCACTGTACAATAGCATACTGCCTCTCAAAATGAAGGGAATGAAAGGTAACAATGACCATATGCTTATTAATTGCCAGATGTGCATAGTTTAAGTCATGTTATTCTCAATAAAGATATATTTTCTGTGATGCTGAGACCATGGAATGCTAAAACTTCATCTTGCCATACATTCCTATAGTGGGTGAATGACCAAGAAATCACAGATCGCTTGACAACAATTTTTTTTCCTTACAATGGTGCAAAATCAACATCCATTCATTTGAAACCATCCTTGAAATTTTGAATTTTGATCTTTTCCTGGGCTTGTAACATGCAGTAAGGTACTCTCTGTCAATGCAGAGCTGTGCAGTTAGCTATGGCTCCCAGTCATCCATGCAATCAAGTGAGTAGACAACTGATACTCTACAGTGTACTGTGTTGCCAGGTGATTTTGCCCAAATGTAGGCTAATGGAAATGTTCTGAGGCTATTTACTGTCGGCTGTGCTAAACTATGATGTGCTATAATGTTTGGCAAGCTGGGTGTGTAAAATGTAAACATTTTTTACTCACCATAGTCTCCATTTAGGAAAAGTTTATTGGAAAACCTGATGGAAAGTCGAGGATCATTTGTATTCTGACACTAAAATAGCATTGAGAACCTAATAAGTAGTTAGCATATGAATAAATGAACTCTTTATTATTTTATATATCAATGTCTCAAAAACTCTCCAAATGCAGGACTTGCTAGCAAACAGTGCAAATCCTAAGAAACTTTCCTACTTGCCTCATTTAGTTCCCAGTCTGCATTTTAGGGCTTTCATGCTCATATCTACTTAAGGAGAGAGGTGACTGAGCATAAAAGTCTCTGAATCAAATTACTCAGTCAGAAGCATGGCATGGATGAAAGGCTGGAAGAATAGCTTCCTCTAACATGAGGGAGTGTAAAATGTTGAGGAAGAGTGACCTCTTCCTCCAAATGAAATGTGACTCTCAGTAGACGTTCTGGGTTTTGAATCATGAGACCCATATTTTCTTTTCCCATGAGTCAAGGCAGAGTTGATTTATAATAGATGCAGAATCATCCTGTGCGCCCCACTGTCACTGCACAAAGCAGTCTTCATTAATTGCCTTTTGCTTCCCTATCATCTTTTAGTGTTGCACCACGAACAGAAGCATGCATTTCTGGGTCCTTTCCCATTAGAAGATCCCCCCACCCCTAACTTCGTTTAACAGACAAAGAAGGCTTGCTGAACATACATGAAAGATTATTAATAGGAATAATCCGAGTATTCTGAGGCTGCTGACACAGTTTTCACAAACGAGGCAATCTGTTTAGTTTAGCC
This sequence comes from Colobus angolensis palliatus, assembly GCF_000951035.1. Classification (NCBI taxonomy): domain Eukaryota; kingdom Metazoa; phylum Chordata; class Mammalia; order Primates; family Cercopithecidae; genus Colobus; species Colobus angolensis. The sequence goes on from NW_012122487.1 coordinate 10,487,516, forward strand.
ACTTTTCCCAGGAGAACTGATAAGAACAGTTGAAACTTCTACTTATGCTCATGTTGTGCCTGGAAATGACCTGATTAAAGGACTCTCAGTATGTGGCACGTATGGGTGGTCCCCAAAAGCTGCTTCCAAAATCTCTATGCTCAACAAAAAAAATTCTTGTTTCCTTAGATAACTCCTAGACAGCTGTACTCCTATGGAAACTTTTGGAATAGACCCATACAGAAAAATTCCAAAAATAAAATAAAAAAGAAAAGAAAAAGAAAACAAATGCAGAAAACTTGTGAAACACCTGGTTTTGGCAGATTTTTCTCTCACCAGAGGCATCAGGTTTCAGTGCCATCTGTTAGGCAGCCATGTTCTGCTTGTCCTTCTCCGGGTATGTTCCCCTGTGGACTACACAGGATCCGGCTGGCAGCAGATTGCAGCCGACCCCCACCCTGAAGCCTCCCTGGGATTTATAGCCCTGCAGCCTGCCTGGCGGAGGTTATCTCTCCAACGCGGCCCGTCTGCAGGCTCTCCTTTTGACCTTCCCAAATGGTATTTAAAGCAGCCATTAGAATGACTCCCCAGCGCCCAGGCTATTTCAAATCTTTTAAATGTTTGAATACATTGCTTTAACATATTGACCTTCCTCTGTACCCAGTGAAACTAGGCCAAGCAAACAAACAACCGAAAAAAACTACTTCGGTTTGTGACCGAAGAAGAAATTGCCATCTTAGCACTCTTCCTAGAGCTCCTGCATACCCCTGTCTTTGAGCTGCCACAGAACATAGGAAAACAGCCAATCATTGAAATGCACAGCTGTGTATTCCTTCACACATTGGTTTCTCTTTCCTATGTGTTCAATGATAATTCCAAACGTCTATTGAATTACAACTAAAGTATCTTATTTCATGCAAGTATATTCTCTGCTTAAGCAATTACTAATATTCAGTTTATTTTATTTTTATTTTTATTTATTTATTTTAAGATGGAGTCTCGCACTGTCTCCCGGGCTGGAGGGCAGTGGCGCCATCTCGGCTCACTGCAACTTCCGCCTTACAGGTTCCAGCGATTCTCCTACCTCAGTCTCCCCAACAGCTGGGATTACAGGTGCCTGGCACCATGCCCGGCTATTGTTTTGTATTTTTAGTAGAGATGGGGTTTCACTATGTTGGCCAAAGTGGTCTCGAATGCCTGACCTCGTGAACCACTTGCCTCTGCCTCCCAAAGTGCTGGGATTACAGGCATGAGCCACCGTGCCCGGCCTAATATCCAGGTATTTTTATTTTTTAATTTTTTTTTTAAATCTCGTGTGGAAGAAAAGGCCATTCTAGAAAATATTAACGTTTTCTGATACACGGCAATGGGAGAAGCTCTTTAATTTTCCTCCCATAATTTTAGAGCCCTTTGGTCTATCTTTTGTTGGTGTAACCTTTCTGTATGATGGTCCTTTCTGACAGCCTCGGTTTTTGTTTGACTTTTCTTTAACACTCATCTTCAGAAAAGACAAATGCTTTTTTGCAAATCCAATCCACCGGGCATATGTGACTGCTGAATATTTTACAGAAGCTTTCGGCGAGAAATGAAGAAGATAGTGTACATTTTACATCACACAGCAATAATTACTTTATTAAATAATTTAGTTTAATTTAATTACTATAAATTCTCCCCAAGAGGTATTTCTACTCCGCCCAAAGTCTTGTGTCTCTACATTCCTACTGGGTCTGATTTCATATTCTAGCTCTCTTCCTTCTTTATGTACACCTATAACGTACATAAATGACCTATATATTGCCTCACACTGACTTCTCAAACCTTGCCTCATTTCACCCATTATACTTTCACAAAACAATGGACCCTCCAATTATTGGTGTATATTCTGCTGGGAAGGCAGTGGGGACTAGAAATAACTGCTTTTGTCTTCATCTAATTCTTTTTTATTATTTATTTTTCGTTGTGCTGACATACCTTCCAGCAAATTTAGACAGAAATAAGCCTGTCTAAGGGAACAAAATTGGTGCAAACTGTGACAGGATGGTCCCTGAGCTATACAAAATTCATACTTTCAAGAGATAAATTCTAGTTATATGCTCTGCATTGGAGTATATTCTCCTCACAAAACATTTTTAAAGGAGTTTTAGCACATTTACATATTGTTTATGAAGCAATTTAGAAAGAAGATGAAAAACAACAATAACCCCATATTTCTTTATAGCTTTCTTCTGATTATTAGTAGTTGACACTTCTTGCTTGCAATGATTTGTTAATATTTTCAATTTCATGGTTTTAAATCTCAATATTCATTTATAAATTCATATTCTAAAAGTTACTCTAAGAAAATATGGAGAATCTAAACATAAAAAGAATAATTCAAGCTTTTGATGCAGGAAAAACATGTTCAAATTGGTTTTATTTAACTTAAAATAACAAAGGTTTTAATTTCAATGAAGTGACAGTTTTCAAAGAAAACAGGAGCTACTTAGCTTATTATTCATATAGTTCATACTAAGCATGAGAAACAAGGAGCTCTGTTTATGCTGACATTATTTGGATGGAAGCTGCCTTGTATAATAAGATGCTGTGTCTTCCTCTTTTTATGAATCCATCCACTAACCTCCTTGTTTAGCTGCACAGCCTATGTATAGCATGGCTCATCTTGGGATCCTTTGGAGTTGTGTCACCTGAGATTGGAAATGGGGCATCCCTACTGCTATGTTATCTTTTCCTACTTGATAATCAGTACATTCAGTTATGAAGAATTAATGCTTGAAAGTGACATTTAAAATTCCCAATGGTGTAGGTATTTATATATCAAAAATAAAATTGTTAACTAAATTTAACAAAATCAAAATATAGTGAATTATATTTTCAGCCTATCTGTTTTAATCCTCTTATCAAACAAGGTGACTGGCACTATTTTGGCTGGGTTAGATTTCATAAGATCAGGACTGGCAAACAAATTGTCTTTCTTTAAAAAGAAATATAGGTGCTAATGGTTGACACTGCCTGAGTATTTATTGTGGGCTAGATACTGCTTCAATTATTTTCCATGTAAGAAGTCTTTTATTCCTTACAGTAACCTAATAGGTTGGGTATAATTATTATCACTATTTCACAGGTTAAAAATAAAAATTAAAAAAAAAACCCTGAGGCACAAAGAAATTAAACATCTTTGTCAAACAACTAAAAATGTTAGAATCAGAATTTTCACGCAGGCTAACACCAGCATCTGAGCCTTTTGCCATGTGCTATAATTATAAAATATTCAGGGTCCATAGTGAGTGAGACTTAGAGATCACAAAATGTCACCAAACAGATGAGTGCTAGAAGCTAGAGTACAAAGCTTAATATTTTGCTTTCTACTTTCCTTTTCAAAAGATATCCAATTGCCCAAAGTAGAAACCTAAGAATCAGGATATTTTATTTTCTCTCACTGATATGGTTTGGATGTTTGTCCCCTTCAAATCTCATGTTGAAATGTAATCCTCAGTGTTGGAGGTGGGGCCTGGTGAGGGTCATGGGGGTGGATCACTCATGAATGCTTTGGTGCCGTCCTTGTAATAACGACGAGTTATTGCTCAGAATTCACATGAGGTCTGGTTGTTTAAAAGAGCGTGGCACCTCCCTCCTTAACCCCCTTCTTGCTCTATGGTATGGTGAAACGGTTTGGCTGTGTTCTCACCCAAATCTCATCTTGACTTCCCATGTGTTGTGGGAGGGACCTGGTAGGAGGTAACTGAATCATGGGCGCAGGTGTTTCCTGTGCTGTTCTCGTGACAGTGAACAAGTCTCATGAGATCTGATAGTTTCAAAAAAAGGAGTTTCCCTTGTACAAGTTATTTTGTCTGCCACCATGTGAGACTTCCCTTTTATCTTCTGCCATGATTGTGAGGTCTCCTCAGCCATGGGAAACTGTAAATTCAATAAAACTTTCCTTTGTAAATTGCCCAGTCTTGCATATGTCTTTACCAGTAGTGTGAAAATGGACTAATACAGTAAATTGGCACCAGTAGAATGGGGCATTCCTGAAAATATACCCAAAAATATGGAAGCAACTTTGGAACTGGATAACAGGCAGGGTTGGAACAGTTTAGAGGGCTCAGAAGAAGACAGGAAAATGTGGGAACATTTGGAACTTCCTGGAGACTTGCTGAATCACTTTGACAAAAATGCTGATAGTGATATCAACAATAAGGTCTAGGCTGAGGTGGTCTCAGATGGAGAGGAGGAATTTGTTGGGAATTGGAGTAGAGGTAACTCTTGTTATTAGCAAAGAGACTGGCAGCATTTTGCCCCTGCCCTAGAGATTTGTGGAACTTTGAACTTGAGAGAGATGATTTAAGGCATCTGGTGGAAGAAATTTCTAAGCAGTATAACATTCAAGAGGTGACTTAGGTGCTGTTAAAGGCACTCAATTTCATAAGGGAACTAGAGCATAAAAGTTTGGAAAATTTGCAGCCTGACAATGTGATAGAAAAAAAAGTCCCATTTTCTGAGGAGAAATTTAAGCCAGCTACAGAAATTTGCATGAGTAATAAGAAGCTTAATGTTAATACCCAGGACAATGGGGAAAATGTCTCCAGGGTTCAGAGGTCTTCACGGCAACCCCTTCCATCACAGGCCCAGAGGTGTAGGAGGAAAAAATGGTTTTGTGGGCCAGGCTCAGGGTTCCTCCGCTGTATATAGCCTAGGGACTTGGTGCCTTGCATCCCAGATGCTCCAGCCGTGAAAAAAAGAAGCCAAGGTACAGCTTGGGCTGTTACTTCAGAGGATGTAGGCCTCAAGCCTTGGCAGCTTCCATGTGGTATCAAGCCTGCAGGTGCACAGAAGTCAGAAATTGAGGTTTGGGAACCTCTGCCTAGATTCCAGAAGATGTGTGGAAATGCCTCGATACCCAGGCAGAAGTTTGCTCATGGGTGGGTACCTCATGGAGAACATCTGGTAGGGCAGTGCAGAAGGAAAATGTGGGGTAGGAGCCCCCACACAGAGTCCCTACTAAGGTACCATCTAGTGGAGCTGTGAGAAGAGGGCCACCATCCTTCAGGCCCCAGAGTGGTAGATCCACCTGACAGCTTGTACCATGCACCTAGAAAAGCTACAGACACTCAGTGCCAGCCTGTGAAAGCAGCCAGGAGGGAGGCTGTATCTGCAAAGCCATAGGGATGGAGCTGCCCAAGACCATGGAAACCTACCTCTTGCATCAGCTTGATCTGGATGTGAGACATGGAGTCAAAGGGGATCATTTTGGAGCTTTAAGATTTGACTGCCCTGATGGATTTTGGACTTGCATAGGGCCTGTAGCCCCTTCGTTTTGGCCAGTTTCTCCCATTTGGAATGGCTGTATTTATCTAATGCATGTACTCCCATTCTATCTAGGAAGTAACTAACTTGCTTTGGATTTTACAGGCTCATAGGGTCTTCACCCTATGAGACAAGGCACTTGCCTTGTCTCGGATGAGACTTTGTACTTTGTACTGTGGACTTTTGAGTTAATTCTCAAATAAGATAAGACTTTGGAGGACTGTTGAGAAGGCATTATTGGTTTTGAAATGTGAGGACATGAGATTTGGAAGGGGCTGGGGCAGAATGATATGCCTTGACTGTGTCCCCACCCACATCTCATCTTGAATGTCAACATGTTGTGGGAGGGACCTGGTAGGAGATAATTGAATCATTGAGGCAGGTCTTTCCCATGCTGCTCTTGTGATAGTGAATAAGTCTCATGAGATCTGATAATTTTAAAAAGAGGAGTTTCCCTGCACAAATTATTCTCTTGTCTGCTGCCATGTGAGATGTGCCTTTTGCCTTCCACCGTGATTTTGAGGTCTTCCCAGCCGTGTGGAACTGTAAGCCCAATAAACCTCTTTCTTTGGTAAATTACCTAGGCTCTGATATGTCTTTATCAGCAGGATGAAAATCGACTAATACATATGCTGCTTCCCTTTGCCTTCCACCATGATTGTAAGCTTCTGAGGTCTCACCAGAAGCCAAGATGTTGGTGCCATGCTTGTGCAGCTTGCAGAACTATGAACCAATTAAACCTCTTTTATTTATAAATTATTCAGTCTCAGATATTCCTTTATAGTAACACAAAAACTGCCTAACACACTCACTATCTACCTCTAGTTGTTTACTAATTTGTGTGAATTCATCCCTAGAAATAGGTCTTGAATCTCTCTCTCTCTCTCTCTCTCTTTTTTTATGGAATCTCACTCTGTTGCCCTGGCTGGAGTGCAGACGTGCAATCATGGCTCACTGCAACCTCCACTTCCTGGGTTCAAGTGATTTTCATGCCTCAGTCACCCAAGTAGCTGGGAAAACAGGCATGCACCATCACCCCCAGCTAATTTTTGTGCTTTTTTTCTTTTCTTTTTTTTTTTAAGTAGAGATGGGGTTTCACCATGTTGGCCAGGCTGGTCTTGGACTCCTGACCTCAAGTGATCTGCCTGCCTTGGCCTCTCAAAGTGCTGAGATTACAGGCATGAGCCACTATGTCCAGCTAATTTTTGTATTTTTTGTATTTTTGTATTTTTTATTTTTTTTAGTAGAGACAGGGTTTTGCCATGTTGGCCAGGCTGGTCTCAAACTTCTGACCTCAAGTGATATTCCAGCATGGGCCTCTCAAAGTGTTGGGATTACAGGTATGAGCCAATGTGTCTGACTGCTCTTGAATCTCTTCATTCCTATTCCTGCCTTAAGCATCTGTTAAGTCCCAGGAAGCTATTATAGAAAAGGAGTTGAACTTGATGTTTAAACTGGAACCAGAAATTGAACCTTTACTTGAAGGATATTGTCCAACCTCCTCTAATTTGCCTGAGACCTTTATGAACTGGTCACACCTTACATTTCTAACTCTCTCTTTTCTTCTCTCTTTTTTAATTTTTAATTTTTATTTTTATTATTATACTTCTAGGTATATTAATACCTAGAGTTCTAGGGTACATGTGCACAATGTGCAGGTTTGTTACATATGTATACATGTGTCATGTTGGTGTGCTGCACCCATTAACTCGTCATTTATATTAGTTATATCTTCTAATGCTATACCTCCCCCTTCCCCTAACCCGACGACTGGCCCCAGTGTGTGATGTTCCCCATGCTGTGTCCAAGTGTTCTCATAGAAAGGGATAGTCTTGGCTCAGGCAGTAAAATTGGTATGTGAGGGTGAATTAAAGCAGCTGTGGCAAAGCCTCACACATGCTAAAATCATAAAATGCATGGATCCTAGAAAGAAGCCAGACAATAACCGAAGAGAGAAGTCTTCATGGATAGTCAAAACCAAGTATCCAGAAGAACATAAATGAATCAAATTTAGGCAGAAAACAGGCATGTTCACATATTTTATGTAAGAATATGTTTCCACAGATTAGGAATGAGGTACAGGGAGGAGAGAAACCGGGGGAGGGGGGAAGCCAGTTTGGAGATGCATTATCAAATTTTCCAACAGCATGAGTGACTAGTTCTTGATCCAGTGTGCCTTTCTGAGGAACTCTCTGAAGTGTACCCCAAAATGTCTCCCTCAGGGTAGAGAAGAGAAAGCATTTATCCAGCAGTTTCCATCTTCCATTGATCAAGGTAGCCACATGAGTATTAACTTCCACAAACTTTCATGTGAGTTCTGAGCAGTTTAGGCAGATATTCTACTAAGGCAGTGAAAAATAAACCCAGTGAGAAGCAGTGTAAGAAGCCCTAGGGTACATGTAAGAGTTACATGATTTGAGCCCGAGGTTAAGGTACTGACAATTTGCACTTATGTAAAATTGATCCCAGCTTTGGAACTGTTGTTCCCTGCAGCAGTGGCTGGAACAAGAAGTGGGGCGAAGGAGATTCAAAGTGGTGTAAAAGAGAATCTTATTATACTGCATAAGATTATTTCTGTAAGAGGACACAGGTCTTATCTCTGAGTGATTCCAAAAAACATTTTTCATTTTTACTTTTGCTTTGTATCTCCACTATGTCAAATTTACAAAGGACTGCCCTGCCTAAATCCTTGCTACACTGCTCTTTAGTCCTCATGTTTTTAACTACTGAGTGCATCATAACTCAGTCATGTCTTTTGCTCATTGCTTGTTTTGTGGTAAGATTAACATTTGGTTGTAGGGAGATGAACCTTCATTTAGTCTTTGTATATAAGTCACAAGTTTTAGAAAATTCTGCATTTGAGATTACCAATATTAAACTGAAAATAGTATAGCAATTTATTTTCCATTTTCTTTATGGTGTATATATATATTTCCCTTGGATAGTTAATAGAAAAGAGTGCCTGGGTCAAGAAAAAAATATGTTATTGCTGACCCCTGTAGGTAGTACTATTGAGTAGTGCTTTAAAACATACCATGATTTTAGTTTATTATAAGCTTTTTTAATATATAAGACTGACCACCAACTTTTCTCCCATGAAAAAACTCTGTCTCTCTCTCTCTCTCTCTCTTTCTCTCTTTCTTACTCTCTCTCACGCACACATATATACCCACACATATATACACACACACACATGAACACACACACGTGACAAGTTGAGGAAAGACAAAAGCCTGAATTTAAGAATTGATTTTGGAGGTAGAAACTTCTGGTTCAAGAACACATTGGCAGAGAAAAGAAAGAATTAAAATTCCATCTTTATTTATTCATTCCCTTTTTGGAAATGAATAGTAATAATGAATACATAAACATGTTACATAAGTTATGCCCTAAAAATCATATATCAAGAAATGGTTCTAAATAAATTTATGATAAAATTAAATGATTGATAAAAAGAACACTTATTAAGATATATTACATTTCGCCAAAATTGAGCTGCTTAAAAAATTAGCTATATGAAATTTCACTGTTTATAGAAGAAATAAAGGGCACCATTTTTGCCAGATACCCATATAAGACTTTACCTTGGGGAATGCAATTACTATTTACTCTCCCAGATAAAAAGCATTTAATGACCAAATTGTGCAAATGGGTTTTGTTTACAATAATGTTAATTTTGGGGAAATGACATGATCAGAAACATACATTTGAAATCGTGGAAGCAATGCATAGACTCTAGAGAAAAGGAGTGTCATCTATATTTTTGTGGAGCTCTATTTGAAAACTATTGTTTAATTCAATAAATTGCCTTGAGATAACCAGCCATCTAGAATAATAAAATATTTAAAAGATTGTTTCTTTCTTTAGTCATGAAAGCAAATTAAATTACAGATGGGTTAAATAATTGAATTTAAAAATCCCTACAAGAATAAATAGTGCTGTTGGCTGAAGTAAAGATTAGTGAACTCCAAAACATCAATAGACATTGTTCAAAGTGAAGAATAGAGAGTGAAAAATATTGAAGAAAAGCCATTAAAGGCTCAGGGACCTGTGGAAGCACAGCAAATGGTCTACTATACATGCAACTGGAACCATAAGAAAAACAGAATGAAAATGAAGCATAGACAATATTTGAAGATATAATGGGTAAAAATTTTCCAAATATTATTTAAAAAAAAATTGATTTAGAGACCCAAGAAGTTTAGCTAAACCTAAGCACAGTAAGAGGAAAAAAACCCGAATCCAGATATACAATAATGTGTTATAAAAACAAAAAGAAAAATATTAAAAGGAGATACCCAATTACTGGTGGGAATTCTGCCTCATGGATTGACACTGACTTATCTGATTTAAATATTCACCAAAATAAATCATATTTTTACCCATAAAATATATTTGAATATATTTCAAAAGACTGAAATCTTACAGAGTATATAATTATTTATTTATTTATTTAATAATTTATTTTTTTTTTATTATACTTTAAGTTCTAGGGTACATGTGC
>NW_012122487.1:10504505-10573673 GCF_000951035.1 Colobus angolensis palliatus
CTGGTCAGGCTGCAGCAGCTGACCAGCACCGATTGTCCGGAACTCCCTAGTGAGATGACCCCAGTACCTCAGTTGAAAATGCATAAATCACCGGTCTTCTGTGTCGCTCGTGCTGGGAGTTGGAGAGTGGAGCTGTTCCAATTTGGCCATCTTGCTCCGCCCCCCAGAGTATATAATTTGACTAAAACCATGCACATTAGAAATTAATAACTGAAAGGTATATGTCCACTATTAGTTTCCTGTTACCACTGTAAAAGAATTATCATAGACTTGCTTTAAAAACAGAAAAAATTTTTCATACACTTCTGGAGGTCAGAAATACAAAATGAGTCTTACGGGTATACAATCAAGGTGTTGGTAATGCTTGTTTCTTCTGGAGGCTCCTGACAGGGAAATTGTTTGTTGTCTCTTTAGCATCTGGTGGCTGCTAGCATCCCTTAGCTTGTGGCCACATCACTCCAAAATCTACTTCTGTTGTTTCATTGTCTTCTTTTCTCTATTCAAATCTCCCTTTGTTTTCATCTTATAGAACTCTTGAGACTACAGTTAAGGTATACCCAGGTAATGTAGGATAACCTTCCCATCTAAGACCCTTAACTTTATACTTGCAAAGTCTTTTTTTGTCATGTAAGGTAACATTCACAGTTTCCAGGGATTATTATGCAGATATCTTTGGGGCTATTCAGCCTAACACATTTCTCAAATATTTGCAAGTTTCAGACACATTAAGTAATCTGTGCATCAAAAAAGTCATAAGAAAAATGAGAAAAAATATTTCAAACCAAAATAAAATAAAAACAACTTATAAAAATTAGTAGAATGACATTAAAGTGGTGCTTTGAGGAAAATTTGTATCAGTAAATGATATTAGCAAAGAAGAACAATTTAAAATCAATTATTTAAGCTTTCATCATAGAAATTTTTTAAAAGCCAATTAAATCCAAGGTATGTAGATAAATATAAATACTAAAGATGAGAACAAATATTAATGAGAAAAATAAAATAGAAATAACTATTAAAATCAGAAGCTGAATCTGTAAAAGACTAATAAACATGCTAAACTCCTGGTGAGATTAATGGAATAAAAGAGAAAGAAGGCAATGGATGAATGTTAGGAATGAGAGATGTGATATCACTGAATATTTTATAGATAATTAAAAGGATAATAAGATATTGTGAGCAATGTGATGCAAGTAAATCTGACAGCTTAGATGAAATGGATAAATTATTTGGTGACACAAACTACCAAGGCTAACACACACACACACACACACACACACACACACAAATTATGAATTTTTCTAAATCTATTAAGTAATTAAATTAGTAATCAAAACTGTTCCTATGAAGAGAACTCTAGGTCCAGATGACTTCACTGGTGAATCTCTCAAACACTGAAGAAATAAAGTCACACAAACACTTTCAGAAAGTAGAAAAGGAGCGTGTAGTGTGCGGTGGCTCAAGCGTGTATTCTCAGTACTTTGGGAGGCCAAGGCAGGAGGATCATTTGAGCCCAGCAGTTTCAGACCATCCTAGGAAACATAGTGATACCCTGTCTCTACTATGCAGTTTCCTAGGGAGACAGGATCTAGTATGTGTATATATGTGTGTGAATGTGTGTGTGTGTGTGTGTATGTGTGTGTGTGTATATATATATATATAATATATATATAAAATAATTAGCTGGGTGTGGTGGCACATGCCTATAATCCCAGCTACCTGGGAGGCTGGAGGGGGAGGACTGCTTGAGCCCAGGAGGTTTGGGAGGAGTGAGCCATGATTGTGCCACTGCACTGCATCCTAGGTGACAGAGTGAGATGCCATTTATTTAAGAAAAAAGAAAAGGAGGGATGGCTTTCCAAATTATTCCATGAGGACAGCATTATTCTGATATGAAAATCTAACAAAGATATTATGAGAAAAGATAATTGCAGATTAATATATTTTATGAAAAAAAGTTACAAAATATTTGAAAATATGGTACTATTGAATCCAGCAATATTAAAAAGGTGAATGCATAATGGCCAATAAAGGACCAGAAATGCAAGCTTGCATTTAAATGAAATGTTAAATTTTATAATAAAATAAATTTAAGATGTTATATCAATAAATGTGGTTTAGAGCTTTAAAATAATAAAAAATGCATTTTAAAACTAATCAATATAATTCACCATATTAAAAAACTATGAAAGAAAAAACATAAAATCATCTCTCTATATATAGAAAAAGCATCTGATAAAATTAAACACTCATTCATGATAAAAATTTCAACAAATCAGTAATAGAGGGAACTTTTTCAATCTGATAAAGGACATCTACAAAATATCCACAGCTAATATCAGACTTAACTGCTTTCCTTCTGAGACTGAAGAACAAATCAAAGCTGTTCAGTCTCCTTACCTTTATTTGATAATGTTTTGGATTCTCCAATTAATGCAATAAGGCTGGGAAAATAATAAAAATAATAGAAATCAGTATTGTCTCTATCCACAGAAGACATGATGGTCTTTGTAGAATATCTTAAGAACTTTCCAAAATAAATAATAAAATTAGTAAGGAAATTTTTAAAAGGCACAAGAACCAAGAGCAGTACACAAAATCCATTATATTTCTCTATACTAAAAACTTAAATTGCCAAATTAAATTAAATATATTATTTACAAAAGCTCCCAAATAGTAAGTTCCTAAGAATAAACTTAGTTTTAAAAGTTTAAGACTTGAGCACTGAAAATGACAAGACATTTTTGAGAGAAATTTGTAAAATGTGTCCCATTTTTTGTGGATTGGGCAGACTAAGTATTGTCAGAATGTCAATTCTGACGATTGAGTTATAGAGTCAGTGCAATCCTGATAAAATATTTCTTTGTCAAAATTGTTTATGAAGCTAAAATTTATTTTTTAAAACTAATTTTTAATAGTCAAAAAAATTTAAAATAATAACATTGCAAGACTTAAAGTACAAAAATCAGGACAGTGCAATATAATTGTAAGAATAGCCATACAAATAAATGGAACAGAATAGAACATCTAGATATAGATCTATACATATATGGCCAATGGACTTTTTTGTAATGGTGGCATCATAATTTAATGGAAGAATAACAGTATTTTCAATTCATTGTGCTGGAAAGAAAAAATGCGAAAAAATGAGAATGGAAAGTTAGGCAGGGGAAATTAATATGAAAAACAAGACCTCAGTCTCTATTTCATACTTCAGCCACAATTTATTCAAGGTTGATTGTGACTTTTATTGTGATGGCTTCCTTTGACTTCCAAATAATCCATCCTTGATTTTTCTTAGTTGCTATGGATTGATACTCATATTGCCTGTCCAGTCATTTTGTCCCTTTTAACACAATTTTTTAATTAACCATCTTCATATCTGTGTGGAGACATGTCTCTTTTTCTGCCACTCTAACTTCGCCACTTATATTAATTTCATAAATGCTGTTTCTAGAATTAAGATCTGCCATCTGACTTCTATAACTATTCTATCATACCCTTGCTCTTAATGAACCTAATTCTGAAATGGTATTACCTGCTGTGATCTCTGACCTGTAGAGGAGAGCTACCACCAAGCTTTTCAATAACTACTATTCCCCACTGTTAGTAAATTTCTCCTTTCTCTAGTACAAAGTATCCATTTTTTTGTCAGTTTGTGGATATTCTGGACTTACATAATATTGTCCAGTCTTGCAAACCCAACTTTTTGGTCTGTTTCTTTCCTTCTTCCCCATCTACTATAGCAATTTCAGAGTTTATAAGTCACTTAATATGGACTATCTCTTTCTCCAAGTTTCCTATGGGCTATTCTAGCAAAGTATTAGCACTCTCTTCTGCAGTCTTTGATATAATGTGCATTATATTCCATTCCCTTGGTCCAGCACCCTCAGTATCCAGTTTGATTGTACATGTCATAGTTCATGACAGTTAATTTAAGCTAGATCCTGTGCTCCATGTAGGGTATAAGCCCTGCCACTTTTCCCTTAGAAAGCCAACATTTTCTTAGCTCAGTTTTGTTGTGAAATGGTTATAGGTCTGGTGACCAGGAGGGCAGGTGGGGACAAATCATGAGAACAGGTATTTTATCTTACAAGTCAGAGGACTTTCCATTGACTTTAAGCAACAATGGAGCATTAGTCTCTCACAAGAAGGAGTATGCCACTTCTGTGCATCTAGATAGTTAAGGGATTCTGGGACTTCAATATTTTCAAGTGCATTATTGCAAATGTCCGCATTTCACATTCCAGAGTAAATTTCTTTACTAATCATAGCTTTAACCTCAGCTTAGCAGACCTGGCTGCATTGAGATTTTAACCTACTCTGGAGCTCTGCTACTCTTATAATTAAATACTGGGCTACTGGGTCTGGTCTTCTGCTTTTTCTATCTTTTGACTGGAGGAGACTGGAATCTGTTTATATGCCAGCAATAAATTACGTTGACATGTTATGAGGCACTCTGCCCTCAGAGGGAGTAGGGTTCACACCTTGGGAATCCCCAGAACTAGCTCTCAATTTTCACTGTTAAACCAATTTGGAATTTTTCTTCATTTGTTGAGGCAGTAATTATTTAAATACTCAGAAATAACTCTTGCTAAATATGTGCAAGGACTCTATATGCAAAACTATAAATACAGGTATACCTTGGTTCTGTTGTTGCTTCTATTCCAAAACACCACAATAAAGCGAATATTGCAATAAAGCAAGTAACAACATTTTTTGCTTCCCAGTGCATATAAAAGTAATATTTACACTATACTGTAGTCTATTAAATGTTCAATAGCACTATGTCTAAAATACAATGTATACCTTGATTAAAAAATATTTTATTGCTAAAAATGCTAATGATCAGCTGAGCTTTCAGTGAGTCATAATCCTTTTGCTGGTGGAAAGTTTTGACTCTACGCTGATGGCTGCTGACTGATCAGGTTGGTTGTTGAAGGTTAGGATAACTGTGGCAATTTCTTAAAATAAGACAACAATGAAGTTTGCTGCATCAATTGTTCCCTTCAGGAAGGATTTCTCTATAGCATGCAATGATATTTGATAGCATATTACTCACAATGGAACTTCTTTCAAAATTGGAGACAGTCTTCTCAAATCCTGACAAGGCTTTAATAATCAAATTTATGTAATATTCTAAATCTTTTGTTGACATTTCAATAATGTTCACATCATCTTTTCCAGGAGTAGTTTCCATCTCAAGAAACCACTTTCTTTACTCATTCAAAAGAAGCAACTGCTCATCTATTCAAGTTTATCATGAGATTGCAGCAATTTAGTCACATCTTCAGGCTTCACTTCTAATTCTAGATCTCTTGCTATTTCTACCATATCTTCAATAACTTCCTTCACTGAACTTTTGAACCCTTCAAAGTCATCAATGAGGGTTGGAATAAACTTCTTCCAAATACCTGTTAATGTTGATAGTTTGACCTCCTCCTATGAATCATGGATGTTTTTAATGCCATGTGGAATGCTAAGCTCTTTCCAGAAGGTTTTCAACTTACTTTGCCCAGATCCATCAGAAGAATCACCATCTATGGCAGCTATATGGGCTTACAAATTTTTTCTCAAATAATAAGACTTGGAAATTAAAAATTACTCCTTGATCCATGAGCTACAGAATGGACATTGTGTTAGCAGGCATGAAAACAGCATTCACCTCCTTGTACATCTCCATCAGAGCTCTTGGGTGACCAAGTATATTGTTGATGAGATGCAGTAATATTATTTTTCTGAGCAGTAGGTCTCAACAATAGATTTAATATATTCAGTAAATCACACTGTAAACAGATGTGCTATCATCCAGGCTTAGAGATCACAGGGAGAGTAGATTCAGCATAATTCTTAAGGGCCCTAAAATTTTTAGAATGGCAAATAAGCTTTGACTTCAAATTAGCATCATCACTGCATTAGACCCTGACAAGAGGGTCAGCCTTTCCTTTGAAGCTTTGAAGGCAGGCATTGACTTTCTAGCTATGAAAGTCCTAGATGGTATCTTCTTCCAATATAAGGCTGTTTCATCTATGCTGGAAATGTGTTTTTTAGTGTTGCCACTTTCGTCAATAATCTTAGTTAGGTCTTCTGAATAACTTGCTGTAGCTTCTCCATCAGCACTTGCTGCTTCATTTTGTACTTTTATGTTATAGAGGTAGCGTATTTCCTTAAACATTATTAACTGACCTCCTCTAGCTTCAACCTTTTCTTCTGACACTTTCTTACCCCTCTCAGACTTCACGGAATTAAAGAGACCTTGAACTTTGCTCTGGATTAGGCTTTGGCTTAAGGAAATGTTATGACTGATTTGATCTTCTATCCAGATCACTACAACTTTCTTCATATGAGCAATATGGCTATTTCACTTTCTTGTCATTTGTCATTAAATGTGCCACTGCAGTACCATGTTTTAATTCTTTTTGAGCACTTTTTTCTTTTAATTTACAACTTTGCTAAATGTTTGGCACCAGAGACCTAGCTTTCATTCTATCTTGGCTTTAGGCAGGCCTTCCTCATTAAGCTTAATTATCTCTAGTTTTTGACTGAAAGTGAGAGACCTGCAGCTCTCCATTTCTCTTGAATACCCAGAGACCATTGTAGGGTTGTTAATTGGGGTAATATCAATGTTATCGTGTCTCAGGGAACAGGGAGTCCTGAGGAGAAGGAGAGAGATGGGGAAAGGGCTGGTCAGTGGAGCAGTCAGAACACATACAACCTTTAGCAATTAATTTCACCATTTTACATGAGTGGTATTTGTGGTGCCCCAAAATAATTCCAGTTGACCCTTGAAAACTGCAGGGTTTAGAAGCATTAACATCCTGCACAGTTGAGGACTTGTGTATAACTTTTGACTCCCCCAAAACTTAACTAATAGCTTACTGTTGACTGAAAGCCTTACTGATACCATAAACAGTTGATTAGTATGTATTTTGCATGTTATATATATTATATACTGTGTTCTTGCAATAAAGCTAGAAAAAAAAGTGTTATTAAGAAAATCATGAAAAATAGAAAATATATGTTCTATTTATTAAGTGGAAGCAGATCTTTATAAAGGTCTTCATCCTCACTGTCTCGACATTGAGTAGGCTGATGAGAAGGAAGAGGAGAGATTGGTCTTGCTGTCACAGAAGTGGCAGTGGTAGAAGAAAATCCATGTATAAGTACACCCATATATTTCAAGAACTCTGTGTTATTCAAGAGTAAACTGTGCAATAGAAATATCATAGATCAATGCTCACAGACCACCATAATCAATATAATAATGAAAAAGTTTGAACTATTGCAAGAATTACCAAAATGTGACAGAGAGACACAAAGTGAGCACATGCTTTTGGAAAAATGTGCTCATACACTTGCTTGAAGCAGAGTTGCCACAAACCTTCAGTTTATACTAAACACATTATCTGAAAAGGCCAATAAACTGAAACAAAATAAAAAGAAGTATGACTGTATAGTATTGAGAAAAAAAGTAGGGAGGACACTTGAGATTCATATCCCAGAATCTAAAACATGTACTTTCCAAAGAAGACATTTAAATAGCAAGAATCATATGAAAACCGTGTAAGGAAGGAACTCAAGGGGGATCCTGGGGTGCTGGCAGTATTTTATTCTTGGTTACTTGAAGGAATTTTGGCAATAATGTATTGAATTGGGCATTTCTATTTTGTTTGCTTTTTTGCCTTTTTTTGTTTGTTTTTGAGACGGAGTCTCGCTCAGTAGCCCAGGCTGGAGTGCAGTGGTGCGATCTCGGCTCACTGCAAACTCCGCCTCCCGGGTTCACGCCATTCTCCTGCCTCAGCCTCCCGAGTAGCTGGGACTACAGGCGCCCGCCACCACGCCCGGCTACTTTTTTTTTTTTTTTTTGCCTTTTTTATACTTCACAATAAAAAGGTAAGAAAAAGAAAAATGGCATATTATGATTGTGGGTAATAATAATTCAGTTGAAATAGATTGTGGCTGCCTCAGGAACACAAGTTGCCTGTGAATGTTGGTTGCAGCTAGACTTTGATGTGGTAACTGGAATGAATGCTTAATGTACCCTATCACTCGGGGCTGATCTATGGCATCGCAAATAGCACACTGGATGAATAAGGAAAAATCCCCATTTCCTATGTGAGACTTGCGGTATCCCTCCAGCAGCCTATATTGGGAAAACCCAACATCAAGCCAACTAGTAAAGGAAAAATGTTTAAGGGTCCAATTCCAGTATCAAAGAGCAAAGCAAAGAAAGGATTTAGAACCAATAAATGTACACCAATATAGTACAGTGAATACATCATATACACTTCAAAATGTGTATTTGGCAGGTATTGGGTATAATTTTTTAAATTTAGTTTAGCTTAAGTGATTGAGAATGTGACGGTTAATTTTATGTGTCAACTTGACTGGGCCATGGGGAGTGCCCAGATGTTTGGTTAAACTTTGTGGGTGTGCCTCTGGCAGTGGCCTCTGGATGATTAACGTTCGGATAGACAGACTGAGTGAGAAGATTTCCCTCCCTATTGCGGGTGGCCATCTTTCAATCAATTGAAGACCTGAATAGAACAAAACAGCTGAGTAAGATAATTCACCTGCTGACTGCTTGGGCTAAGACACCAGTTTTTTCAGTCCACTGGAGTGGAATTTACACCATTGGCTGCCCTGATTCTCAGGACTTCAAACCTCAGACTGGAAGTACACTGCTGGCTCTCCTGGGTCTCCAGTCTACCAACTATGGATCTTGGGACTTCTCAGCCTACATAATCCCATGAGCTAATTCCTTATAATACATCTAATTTTATGTATCTATATCTACATCTGTCTCCTATTGATCCGCTTTCTCCGAGGAACTCTAACACAAATAATGTTCAACCTTCTAAATACTCACTGATTTTGTGTCTTCTTTTTCTACCAATTCTTGAGTCAACTTTTGGAATTATCTTATCATAATTATGAAACTGTTTATGTCTTTCTCTTCACTTATACTCTTCAGCTTTTCATGTATTTTGAAGTTCTGTTATGAGGTACTTGTATATTTAGGATAATTTATAATTTGAATTGATTTTTAACATTATTTAAGATTTCTTTTTGTCTTCAATAATGGTCTTGGTCATGAAGTCAACATTTTACTTTTTTTGGGATTAACAGAGCTATTACTCCAGCTTTCTTTTGATTAGTGCTTGTGTGATTATTTTTTACCACCCTTTTGCTTTTAATCTTTTTGTCTTTATTTTTAACGTACATATTTTGAAAATTGTTTTTTAACCTCTGTGCATGATTAAGATAACAGCTCTTGCTTTTAAATAAAATATTTAACCCACTTGCATTTAATGTGATGGTTGATATGGTTAAGTTTAGTCTACCATTTTTTGTTGTTTGTTTGTCACATCTGTTCCTTTTTCTTTTTTTTTTAAGTATTGTTTCTGTATTCCTGTTTATCTCATCTGTATTCTTTGTTTTCTTTTTTAATGGCTACTCTTTGGTTTAATACATTAATTTCAAATTATTATAATCTATCCTCAAATGATTTTATAGGACTTTACATATAGCCTAAGAAACCACAACTTATTTTCATTTTCCTTTTTCATTCTTTGTGCTATTTTTGCTATACATTTTCATTCTACATATGTTACAAACTCTACCACATATTTTTAACATTTTGGTTTTAAACATTTAATAATTTTCTTAAAAAAATAGAAAGAAAACTTGTATCTTATATTTATCTACATGTTTACCATTTTGAGTACTCTTCATTACTTTGTAGAAGAGGAACAATAAGTATCCTATTTTGCTGTTGTTTGCTTGTTTTAATAGACTTTATTTTTCAAAGAAGATTTAGGTTCACAACAAAACTGAACTCAAAGTGCAGAGACTTTCCGTATACACTCTGCACCTACAAATACATAACCTCTCCCATGATCAACATCTGCCATCAGAGTGGTACATTTGTCAAAACTGATAAACCTATGTTGACACATTATTCCTTTAGGTCCATCTTTTATATTAGTGTTCACTCTTAGTGTGGTCCATTCTGTAGGTTTGAACAAATACCTAATGGCATATGTCCACCATTGTACCATCATACAGAGTAGTTTCACTGCCTTCAAATTCCTGTGTTCTCTCTCTATTTATTCATCCCTTCTCCCAGTCCATGGCAACCACTGATCTTTTAACTGTCTTCATAATTTTGCTTTTTCAAGAATATCACATAGTTAGAATCATATAGTCCGTAGCCTTTACAGACTAGCATCCTTCACTTAGTAATAGATATTTAAGTTCCCTTCATGTCTTTCCATGGCTTGATAAATCATTTATTTTTAGCACTGGATAATATTTCATTGCCTGGATGTTGATTCATTCATTCACCTACTAAAAGATATTTTGGTTACTTCCAAGTTTTGGCATTTATGAAAAAAAGGTGCTATAACTTTCATTTGCAGGGGTTTTTGTTGTTGTTAACATAAGCTTTCTACTCCATTGAGTAAGTAACAAGGAGCATCATTGCTGGATTGTGTATTAAGAGTATATTTACTTTTGTAAGAAACCACCAGACTGTCTTCCAAAGTGGCATACCATTTTGCATTCCTGACAATAAATGAGAGTTTCTATTATTCCACATCTCAGTAGCATTTGATATTGTCAGGGTTCTGCATTTTGGCCATCTATTAGGTGTGTAGTGGTATATCATTGTTGTTTTAATTTGCATTTTTTAATGACATACGGTGTAAAGCATTTATAAAATGCTTTTTTGCTCTCTGAATATCTTCTTTGGTGAGGTGTGTTTGTTCCACTCTTTAACCCATTTTTTAAGTTAAGTTATTTTCTTTTTGTATAATTTTATAAGTTCTTTGTATATTTTAGATATTAGTCATTTATCTGATATACCTTTTGCAATTATTTTTTCCCACTCTGCAGCTTGTCTTTTATTCTTTTCATGATGCCATTTGCAGAGCAGATATTTTTAATTTTAATCAAATCCAGATTATCAATCATTCCTTTCATGTATGGTGCCTTTGGTGTAACACCCAAAAAGTAATTAACAAAGCCATTGTTCCACAGATTTTCTTTTATGTCATCTTCTAGGAGTCTTATTGTTTAGCATTTTACATTTAGGTTTATGACCCATATTGACTTGACTTTTTGTGATGGGTCTGAAATCTGTATCTATGTTCATTTTCTTTGCAAGTAGATTACCAGTTTTTCCAACGACCTGTGTTGAAAAGACTATCTTTTCTGTATTGAATCCCTTTGCTCCTTTGTCAAAAATTATTTGACAATATTTATGTGGGTATGTTTGTGGGCTTTCTTTTATGTTCCATGGATTTTTTTTTTTTTTACCAATACCATATTATATTGATTATTGTAGCTTTATAATATGTCTTGCCATTATCTAGTTTTTTTAATGCTCTTGGATTGGAGCAAGGCACAAAGTGCTGTTGCAGTCCACGCACATTGTTGCTTATCTGCTATCTCACCTATATGGCATGCATTGACACTCAGCAATTATAAATAATTTAGGCAAACTCTATGGATATTTTAAACTTACTTCGTTTTGTCCTAGATTAGAGTGTTGTGCAAAACAACAGGTAGGGTGAGAACAACTCTTATAATTTACTCATATCTCCTGAAGTATGTTAAAAGGAATCTAAATCAGAATTCTAGCAACACTTCCTGAATTTCATGGTTCATTTTCCCAGTTATTTTTACCTAGTGTCTCTTCGACACTCTCTTAAGCTTCTTTTTGCCAAACAGGTTAACCTTCCCTCTGTAAGATTTTATTTCTCTAAGCCCCTGTTCACTTGGTTCTTACTTTATTCCTCTCCCTTTTTTCTTCAGCTCTTACATGGATTCACCTTCTTTTTCTCTGGGCTTTTTACAGATTCTGCTTCATAAATTAGATAAATAATGGTGGGATAATTCACAAATATTCTCAAAGTCCTCATTTAAAAAATCTAGATACATATTGCAAATAACATTTGTTAATGTTACATTTTTTTTTGAGAATGCAAACACATTTCCTGTCAACTTAAATAATCACTGACATTTGCTTTTTAAATATAATAACAAACACTATTTCAAGCATAGTATTTTATATATTTTATCCTAAGTACTTGTATCCTAAGCAGTTTATTCTAAATCATTTTATTATAAATACTTTATTCATTTTAAGTCTTCTTAACAACCCTATAAGAAATGTAAACACTCTCATTTTATAGATGAGGAAACTGACATAGAGTAGTGTTTGGTTAAGTTGTTAAGGATCATAAATCAATAAGATTATTATTTCTGAATAATAGTTATATAGAAATGTGGACTCTGAACCCAATGAGTTTGCCTCCGGAAACTTAGAGATCAACATACAGCCTCACTCCTCATGTTTGTGTTATAAGAATCCTGCCTCATGCCTAAAGTGATAAAAATTTGTTAATGCACATTATTATGAATAATAGATGAAAATTTTCTGCTGAGTTGAATAACATAGTTCAGCATAAGAAGAAATATATTTAGCAAGATAATTTTTACTACTCATCATAAACTTCCCTGAAGTCCTCTGCTGAAATACCCTATCTTCTACCTTCTGTTGTTTTTGTGCTTACTTGATCATTAGAATTCAGAGCTGGGGTAATTAGCAAGCAGCAAATAAAGGACCAAATAATTGTTGGGGATTTTATATTACCTTATGAGATTTTTAGAGAAAAAATCAACAAAAACATTTAACAACATTTTAAAAAATCCCATAATACCTGTCTTTAAGGTCCTTGAAAAATATTGAAAGAATAATGCATAATAAAACACGTATATGAAGACTGGAATTGAGCCCAGCAACCTACAAAAAATAACTACAACTATCAATGTAGTTGAGAGATAAATTTACAGTCTACCCTCTAGGAAGTTATCTAGGAACAATAAACTGGGTAACTATAAAAGGAAAACCTCCTGAAATTTCACTGGGACGGATTTGCTTAACCCTTTTAATTATTATCATAGATGAGCACTGTTAAGGTGGGGAGATTGGCTGCTAATTGGGTTTGACATTGGAATTTATCCCACTTTCCATTAGAAGACAATGTGGGACATTTTACAAAAAACTAAATCATTGGATTATTAAAATGAATTATTATTGGAGTCATGCATTGGGATAATATTCATTCGATCATTGACTTTTAAAATTGATTTTCTAGCATGTGCTATAAACTTTTTAAACATTGAGGAGAGAGTAGTAAACAAAACATGCAAATCCCATGCCTTTATATAGCCTACATTCTGGTGGAGAGATAAAAAATAAAGCAATAGAAATTTATTACATGATACAAATAATATATACTGTCAGGGAGTATACAGTTGTTGTGATAAAGGATGCAGTAAGAATGGATAGCATACCAGATTCTCCAGGAAGGCCTCTCTGAAGGGCAATATTTGAGAGAGAACTGAACGAAGCAAGAGACCAAGGGATGATACTATTTGTGGAAAATAGAAGCAAAGGCTGAGGAAACAGCAAGTTCAAATGTCTAAGAATAGAGTATGCCTGGGATGTTTGAGGAATTAAAAAGAGGCCAGTAAGATGATGGCATATATGACATTGCCAAAGAATGTTTATTGAAATGGAATAATGTTTGTGATAAATAGCCAAATAAAAAAGAAAATTCAAAATAGTGTCCCCGATGTTATATACAAAACTTCCTAGGTACGAAAGAAAATAAAACTATAGCAAAAATATGTTATATACATAGATTTAAAGATATATAGATATATGTAAAAAATGTGAATATGTGTGTGTGTATATACATATATATATATGACATACTATTTACCAAATATATTACCAGTTTTAATTTAATCACCTGTGTATTTGATTTTTTCTTTGCTTGCTTTTCTTTATATCATTAATTTTATGTATTATGAGTATCTTAATTTAAAATTTATCTAGTGAACATGCCAGAGCTTTATGAGGTTAGTTCTGCTAAGATATTGAACCTCTGCTTTGATGTTTATAAGTAGCATTTACATGACATCAAAGGCAGAATGAGAAATAGAGTATAGGGATACAAAGCAAAAGTCAATTGGATGATAGAAATTTATAGAATAAAACAAGCAAATGAATGTACTGGGAGATGTATACAATAAACAAGTTTAAAACTTAAGAGATAAGCCAAACAAGGAATAGAAAAGGATGTAATAAACCTAGTAAAGAATGGTTCTGGGGGCTTAGCAATGAAGAAGTGGCATATAGCATTTCGATGGATAATCAGGCAGAACCTTAACGTGATTACTGGCATTAACTTAATAGCAATACAAAGTTAATGAAACATTTACCAGAAATTTAACATCCATTTATCATTATGTGTTATCTTTAATCAAGGACATCTTTAATGAGAACTGTCTATAGATTCAAATGGGAAGTGTTTTCCACGAGAGGGTTAAACCTTGAATAGTTCAAGGACAATCAAACAAATGCATTTCCTTTATTCGACTGCATAACCTTGGAATTATGGAAAAATAAGAAAATCTTAAAGTCGGAAGAAACAACAGAATGTCTTGACTGTTTATTTGCTTGACCTGACACCAATCAGATTTGCATAAAAGAGAGATATCAACTCACACAAATAATCAGGATGCCTTTGAGTCAGGATGCTATCGTCCAAAGTGGAATTTTATTTTATAGTAAAATAGGACAACTGGCAGTAAAATGGTCCAAACTCCTTTCTACTTATGCCATTAGTTTTGTTTATCACCTGAGACATCACAATTTTATTATCTGTTAAATGAGGACAGCAGCACTAGCTTCTATCAAGGAGAGAGAAAACAGTGATGACCATTCAATCCTGCAACATGCATCAGTGAAAAATAAGTTTTTTATTTTTATAAATCATGTAGTTTTTACGTGGCCACTGTACTTTCCCATATCCAAATATACCTGCAGTCTTTCTTGTAATAATCATATCCATCTTCATAGCTATTTAGAGGAGATGCATAGAAGTGAATAAAAAAACATTTGGGTGGATATATAAACCGTGTATATAGAAGTTTTCAGTTTTTTTCTAGTGGTGTGACTTTTTTTGCACTTTATGAATTTTATGCTTTATATATTTATCACCTAGTGTATTAATAAAACCACCTTAAAGTCAGCACAGATGCAGTCTACCTTGCATAGTGAGTGTGTAATAATGACACAGATGCTGCCCCATCTCTAGCTATGCTATTTTCATCTGCTCACGGGGTGTGCATCTGTGAATTGCTGTCTAAACATCATCACTGCAGTGTTGGTATTTACATGTTCAACCCCAATATCAGAACACGTAGTTTCTGTGTTTTCTCTAACAGTGTAGAAATGTCCCTGCCCTTGGAGTCTTACGCTTGGGTTTGCTTCTTGTCCTTTCCCTTATTGTGTAATACAGTCTTTCTAGAATTCTTTTTTGTCACCCTTAGTATGTGACTGATTATTTAAAAGGTTGTTATGGGATTTAGTAAACTCGACTATGTATAATCGGTTTTCAAAATATAAAACATTATCCAAATGTGTTGGTAACTGAAATGTCAAAATGTATAACTTCTGATTTGCTACTGTGTTTGCAGCTTTTTGCTGTGTTATGCAGGAATAAGAAGTAGGAGGTAAGGTTTCTGACAAAATGTAACTAATGATCTGGTTAGTAAAACTACATTTATAATACAGAAAGAGAAATAATGCACATGGGAACAATAATGAAGAAAAAACATAATTCAAAAGTAAAAGGGAAGTCACCTGGTAATCAAAGTTCAATGAACAAATAAAGATATGAACAGTAAGTGTGGTAAAAGGCAGTAAAGGAGGAAAACGAGTTTTGTGTTGAGAGGAACGTGAGCTGAAACTTGAGGAACTAGAGAGGCAGCGTATATGTGGTGTGAATCCTTTGTGCAAAAGAGCTAAATCAAGAAAGCCACGTGGAGAAAAGAGAAGAAAAGAAAAGAAACAAAAAATCTTTGATTATATTTCACCAGGGATAGTGTATCAGGCTCTTGACTTACACGATTTGAAATAGAATAAAACACTTGTGTTGAATACTTGAAAAATGAATAAAGATCTAATGAATATCTTCAGGGAGTCTTTTTTCCCCCTTTTCTGTAGGTGAATGCAAAATATCTAGATAGCAAAAATGGGAGTTGGACTGAGACACAAAACAAAGTTGTGATAGATAAGGATAAACAAATATGGAAGTAAGATGTCATAGAGAAAGCTTAATTTGGGGTTGTTGAAATTTCATTCACTGATATAGTTTTAAAAGGCAACAACCAATTCCTCATGAGAATAAAATGCGGGAGGGAGATGGACATAGACAAAGTACAGAAGAACAATATATACTAGATTTTTTTAACCTGAAATGTCTGAATCGTTGTTGCAAACAGATTTTGGCTTTGCAACAGCATCTAGTCTGGAAGTGTTCGCTTTTCTCAGTTCATTATAAATAGCTAAAATAACTTTTTAGGACAACCAAATTCTCTGTTATCTGGCCCAAATTCAGTTTCAGATGATTCAGCAACACCAGTGTTGATAGAACAGTTACTCATAGCACCTCCTTTAATGCAAAGTACAGAGTAGCCAAGCACGATAAATATTGATGGTGGTGACACCAGACTATGATAAAATGTTTCTTTATACTTCTTCTTTTGTTAGCCTTTCTCTGTCCTTCTCATTTCAAGCTTCCCCTCTTTTCCATGCAAGATGAATACCCATGGTCATTTAATCACCTTCCCTCCTCTGTCCTACAGACTGCTATGCTTTATATTTTTATTTACAGTTTGATTTAGGACCATATTTTAAAGATTTATTTGCACAGTACATCAAGTTTTAAATAAAACATGCAGTGAAATTTTAAGTTGTATCTCTAATATTCCATTTGTATCACTAATTCATTAGTTTTTTCACTGAGATAAATTATACGACCAGCTTAAGTGAATCCCTATTTTAATCTTTGAACATAAACAGCTCTATTAATAGTAGCAGTTTGTTCATAAGACCTGAGTCTATATGTTAATCTATATGTTAATCTACAATCTTCTTATTCCTTACCATGTTCTATATTCCAATGTCATATCTGAAAATGACATTTCCAATATAGATTTATATTCTCAGAAATTGTTTTGCTTCTGTCATCCATTCATTCATTTATTCATTTAACTCATATATCCATTCAACATTGATTGGGTGCCCACTATGCACTATGCTGAAAACTGGGCTCATAATAGTACAGAAAACTATCATAGTCCCTATTGTCATGGAGGCTCCTAATATTGGAGAGATAATAATAGAAGAGAGACGGTACTGTTAAGATGCCTGAGTGTCTGAGCCCCTACCTTAATCCTTGTGTTTTGCAGGGCTACATTCAGGTTCTCCTTTGGTTCTGCCCCTCCTCATGGGGTGAAGAAATTGCAGGGCCAAGTATATGAAGTTAATAATTTCAACACCATGCTTTGGATATCTGGGACGCCGGTGTTCCCTGCTCATATGACCCTAAACCTACTTCTTCCCTGGATCAATCCTCTGACAGCCCCAGTCATTGCAGCCCCAGTGCTATTCATATCCTTAAGCCTGAGTGTATTCACAGTCCAGAGATCTGCACTGGAGGTTCCCACTAGTGCTGAAATATTTAGAGGTAGTAAAAGAATGAGTCAGACCATTTACTTGGGGCCTCTATTTGTTTTCTGGCCCCAGGTCCTACAAATAATGGATAATAAACAATATAAATAGGTGTAAAAGTAAACAATTAAAGGCTGATGTTATGTAAAGATGGATTAATTTGCAGCTGATTTGTAGTACCTCTATTCTTATCTCCAGGGAGGACTAGAAGTCTGGTCGAGATAGGAATCCCTTGGCCAGCATAGGGAGTAAGTGTACTAAATACTGATTTATGGTGTGCTATATTAAGTTTGAGACTCTGCTGGAGGCACCCTATAACATCTTGTCTACACCGTTTAGTAAAATTTAATAGAGTGATAGTACGTACCTGGCTTACCTAGTTAAAACGCCTGGTTTTAGCTATGTGACCAGTAAAGAATAAAAGACTCCTCAGTGATCTTGTGCCTTGACACAGAAGGGTCTTGCATGGATCCTGTTGATTTGCAATCCAAAGACAAGAGCATCCAGAGAAACTGGGGAAGGGTCCAGGAAACTGCACCCAGACATGTCAAATCCCTTTGATGTTTACCTATGCTTTTTTAATCCCTTTCCCCTACACAGTTTATCTTTATTAAAGCCTTTATTAGTATATCCTGTAGACTCTTATGAATCCTTTCAATTACCTAGTGTGTAATTCATGCAGATGCAGATGCAATAAAAATGTAAGGAATGAATTGGGATGGGGAATAATGGGGGAAATAAACACTACTTTAGTTTGGAGGCCTTGTACGACCTCTTTGAGGATTAGTATTTAACTTGCGATTCAATGGATAAAACTGAGCTGCATCCATGCTGAAACCATGAAGGGCACTCGAATCAAAGGAAAGAACAATAGTACGTTTGGAAACGTTTTTCAATTTAGACTTTTTTTTTTGGTTTACTTTAAAATGGAAGGTAGGCTGATACAAGTTGACTTTACACAAAGGAGACCCTAATATAACCTTTTGTATTTCCAGCATTAGTATCTGTATTCTAGAAAAGAGACACTCACTTGCCCTTCAGGTCATCTAAGTGAGTAGGCTCCTAGTATTACATTTGAATTCCTTGTAGAAGTAATCAAAGGGAATGGAACATGAAGCAAGAAATGACTTAAAAACCCAAGACCTGTCTAAAAGAAGGGATAGAAATTTCTTTTACATGGGTTCATTTTTAGAAGAGTCATTTGAAGTTCTTATAGGAGAGGTTGCTTATCTCTCATATTGAAGACAGTTTATTATGTCACCTCTTGTCTTTCCCTGAGAAGATTCTTTTAAAGTCTGATGTAAATAATTTCTAGTCTTGTAAAACCTTTAGATGTAATTTAATGATGTGACAGGACATTCTAAAAGTATAATAAATGTTACAGTCATGGACCTCATAACATGAAAAATCTATGGGCCTTTTAGCATTCAAAGACTTTTGTAAGTGTTATAATAATAAAAATTACTTTAAATGGCTCTGTTAAGATAAACTTCCGGGCTGGGTATGGTGGCTCCTGTCTGTAATCCCAGCACTTTGGGAGGCCGAGCCGGGCGGATCACAAGGTCAGGAGTTTGAGACCAGCCAGGACAACGTGGTAAAACCCCATCTCTATGAAAAATACAAAACTTAGCTGGGCATGGTAGCACATGCCTGTAATCCTAGCTACTTGGGAGGCTGAGGCAGGAGAATTGCTTAAACTTGGGAAGCAGAGGTTGCAGTGAGCTGAGATCACAGCATTGCACTCCAGCCTGGGTGACAGCAAAACTCTGTCTTAAAATTAAAAAATAAAAAAAAAAGATAAACTTCTGAACATGGACTATGTGGATACTCCTTTTCTCAAACTTGGTGTCCTGATTAGAAATAGCTCCAGCAAAAATAAAAATACATGACATTTTATTGCATGTAAGAATATAGAGCAAAAATTTGCCCAATAAAGCTGAGCTTAGAGAATGCAAGGGCCTCTCCTGTATGATAAATCAAAGTGATCAACATTACCATTGTAGACTTTATAAATCCTGTAATAAACATCGTAAAACATTGAATGTACAAATATACACAAACTCTCACACACCAGTGTGCATGCACACACCTACACACACAGTTGCTCCAGAACATTAGATGCCAGAATGAACTTGGTATACACACCAAGACAGAATTATTAACTACCATGTATCTTTGAGGAGGGTGAAAAATCCCTGTAATCAAATGAACCTTGATAATTGACATTACTTGTTTCAGGTTTGTTTTAGGCTATGAAGGCCACCCGATGCAACTTCAGGAATGAGAGAAAGGGTAAGATCCTTCCCTCTGAAGGAATGTTCTTGCTTCATTTAGTATCACAACCTTCAAGGAAGCACTAGGCCCTGAAAATGCATATATAAATGTCTTACACCAGGCATTATGAACTATGCAAGGTTAGATCTTTGGCTACAAGGCATTATAGCTGCAGTGACAATTACATGAGGTATTTTATTACCCTTGTTTGGTTTTTCTAAAACTCATTTTATTCAATGGCTGGTGAGGCCTACTAGGCAAGTTTGCTTTATATTTCACTTAGTTCTTTCATTTCCATTTCCTGATTCTGACCTAGTATTCCTGCTGAGAATTCCATTCTCATGGAGTTTTGAAACTTTATGAGTTTTGTTTCTGAAAATGCTGCGGGTTTTTGGAAATCTACATGTTTTCTCCAACCTCAGTTTGGAGGCTCAAGTTACCTTGTTTATACTCAGCATTTCATTAGAGAGGTTCTGTCACATTTACAATAGAAAGACTCATCATTTTCCCTTCTCTCTTAAGCTTTCTCTTCAGGCTTCAGATATTGAAGAAGGGGAATGTCCTATTTATTGGCCTTCCAGAATAGGGGTGGGGGAGGGAAGGGAAATCTCTGTATTTCACAGAGATTATATAATATGACTACATCACATGCTGTTTTTTTTTCTCTACTTCTCCTTTCTATTCACTTTATTAGTCATATTAAGGGACTATAAATTACATTTTAGCTAAAATTAATAGCAAATCAGTTTTGCTAATTTGATTTCCCTGTATTTTGACTGGTGGTAATATTTCTTAAATAACTAATGCCTATTCCAGATTAGGAGTGTGGTGAAAGGATATTGTTCTAGTTGTTCTGCTGAGCCCCACACATTTCAATGATGGGATAGTTTCTTCTTTCTTTAAATAATGTTGAAATCCTTGTGTCTTAAAAAAGTAACATTTTTTAAAAAAGTGAACCTGAAAATGTGGGGAAAGGAAGAGATAGGAGGTAAAGAACTAGAAAGTAAAATGAAGCGGCCAGACATCAAGGAGATGTAACTGTAACTATGATGAATGAAATCCATGTTGGGGGAAATTTAACTGAGATATATTATTGAGTAGCTTCTGCACAGGTTATCTGAAAATGATGCTGTTGAGGTCTGTGTACCAGAAAAGAAAAGCGTACAGACTCTGAAGCCAGATTGCCAGACTAGAAGTCCCTGTTCTATCATGTATTAACTGTTCAATCTGTTTCTCAGTTTCCTCAGCTGTAAAATAGGATACTATTAGTGTTGGAGTCATAGGACTGTTGTGAGAACAGATGGACTGATACATGTAAAGCGGGTAGAAGAGTGCCAGGCATAAGATAAGCACTATTTTGGCTATTATTGCAGGAGGTTTGGTAGAAGTCTTTGGCTGGTGTCCATTATTGTGAATGGGTCATCTCTCTCCTGGTATATTTCCCTACTGTATTGGTCAGGGCTTTCTCTGATACTCACTGAAATGTGCATGCTGGCTTAGGTCATAATTCTTAGAGATATGATATATGGTATAAGTTGAAAGAAGGAAAATCAGTTTGTCTCTGAGACCTGCTTCTATTATTGTCTAAATATGAAGAAACAGATTAGAGTTTTCGAATAATCTGCTTCTATTGTTATAAACTGAGATTCATTCTATATTTATTTCTTTGTACTGACTCAGTTTTTGAGAGAATTTTAAAAAATTGATGCATAATAGATGTACATATTTTGGGGGTACATGTGATATATTGATACATTCATATAGCATACAATGATAAAATTAGGCTAATTAAAATATCGGTCACCATAAAATTTATCTCTTTTTTAGACTGGGAAGATTCAAATTATTCTCTTCTGGCCTTTTTTCCAAATATACAAGAGGTTGTTATTCACTATATTGAACACTAGGTCTTATTTCTTTTATCTAAGTGTATTTTTGTACTCAGTAATTCTTTTATTGCTCCCTCCTATGCTTCCTGGCCTTTGGTAATAACAAATCTATTCTCTATCTTCATAAAATTCACTTTAGCTTCTACATTTGAGTGAGAAGGTGCAGTATTTGTCTTTCCATGCCTG
Organism: Colobus angolensis palliatus; assembly: GCF_000951035.1. Lineage (NCBI taxonomy): Eukaryota > Metazoa > Chordata > Mammalia > Primates > Cercopithecidae > Colobus > Colobus angolensis. The sequence continues at coordinate 10,526,448 of NW_012122487.1, forward strand.
GCTTATTTCACTTGGCATAATCACCTCCTGTTCCATCCATGTTGCTACAAAGTACAGGATTTTATTGATAGCTTTAAAGTATTCTATTGTGTATATACACCACATGTTTCTATAGCTTTACAATATTCTACTGTGTATGTATACCACATATTTAATCTAATCGTCTATTGATGGACACTTGTTGATTTCAGGTTTCAGCTATTGTGACTAGGGCTGCAGTAAATGTGCAAGTACAAATATGAGAGGCGTTTGTTTTTATTTGGTTTGTATCAAGGAGACCACATTGTAAAGCCTAGTTATCTTTGGATTCCTAGTATTGCATTTTTTTTCCATGACCAATTTATTGGTAATTAAGAACCTCAACAATCCTTGATCTTTCCCAAAATAAATTTTCACATTTTAGGAGAAAAGCTTATTTCAAATAGATAATCTCTTGAGATAAATACTAGTTTATATTAATAAAGGTATATATAATATAATATATGTGTAATTTAAGACTTGTTAATTTGTGTTTGTTTTCAATCATTTATTTCATTGTATTAATGAAAATAAAAGTTTGCAATTATTTGAAGATTATAAGTAGTGCTTTTTTACACTCATCTTAAAATGTAACATATTCTTCTTTAAGAGAAGCAACAAAGATGTTTGTACTTTTGTAATCATCTCTGGATATCTTGAGCTTTGAGTTATGGGACAATAATTCCTGCTCCATGCATCTATTTACATTCTGCCTGAAGCTTTCCTCCTAACAATGCATAAAATATTTGGCCCATAATTTATATTTTGCTGAGTGTTATTGCTTTGTTTCTCAATATTTTTGGATCTGCCCCTCATCAAAGAAACATTATAGACTCCACAGAAACTTTCTCCTCTGATATTATTTCTCTTTGAATCTGCACTGGCATGTTTAAATATTGTCCACAAGAAAATTTAGATAGTGCGGACAATGAAAGAAATAATAGCTTTAGCAAGCACAGTATTTTGTTACTAACAGGTAACTTCTTCTTTGTTAGAACAGGCAGTGCTAGCAATAGATAATAAGAAGTGAATTTAGTGAAAAAGGGGAGATGAAAGTAGCCATTCTAATCAAATTCTGTCGTAATTTCTCAGGTGTCTGGAATTTATGTCACACCATTCAGCAAATCTCCAATGATACATTTCTGTAACTGGAGTTATAAATCCATTGGTAGTTTCATTAATCAGACAGAGAGCTGTGCAGTTATTGAAATAACTCCTCAAATAATTGCCAACTTGCCATGCAGTGACATCACTCCTAACAGAAGTGCTTCAACAATTGATGATATAGCCTTAGTAAATTAGCATTTCTGGCATTGAAAAATCACTATTGGGTATGCTATAGTTCTGAGGAAGAAATTCCTAGAATTGTTTTTCCTCATAAAGCAAGATTTAAAAGTGATGGTGATCAATACCTTGCTTGTTTTACATGTGAGGAAAAGTGTGCAGGCATTGCATCCAGTCTTCTTTCCACTGTGGTTCCTGTTTTAACTATCAAGCTATTTTTAAAAATTAAAATGCCATCAATATAATTCCTCTAATATTTGTTCAGTGTCTTTTAGAACATGTGAATTTAAGACTGCTGAGAGTTGGGGGAACTATGTCAAATAGGTAAGACATGATACCTTCTCCCAAGTAGTTCATATCCTACTTTTTGGGGACAATGTGGTACAATAGAGTAAACAAGATTACAGAGATTTGTTACAAGTGCCAGCAGAGAACAGACGAAGGAGAAAGCAAGCCTGAGGGTGATCATGGGAGAGGGTCAAAAAGGTCTTCCCAAAGAAGTGGACCCTTATATTAAATCTTAAAAGGCAGATGAGGTGGAGTTCAGAAGATGGGAAAGAAATATTAGGTAGTAAGGTAGGAAAAGAGTTGAAATGAAGGGTAAGACATACGTATTTTACCTCAACTTTTCTAATAACCTGAATAAACTCACTTTACCTTGTTGAACCTCGGTTTTGAAGTAAGAATAATTTTTATTTTATGGAGAATTCGCTGATTATAATAAAATAGGTGATATATAAAAGCTTTGTGTGGAAGGAAAAGCTGAAAGAAAAAAGTATACTTGTAACGAATTGTGTTGATAATTATATATAATGGAAAATTACAAAGACAGAATTTTGATGTCTTCTCTTAATTAAATGTGACTGAGACACGTGATTTCATTTTTTATCTGAAATGAAATAGCCTTCTACAGTTACTTGTCTCACTATAGTCCTTTTGACTATCTCATACATGTTCTCTTAGTTCATAATTTAGATTTGCAAAGGATCACAATTATGCCCAATGAGCTAGAGATGTAATAGTAAAATAAAGTGGGAAAATGCCAAAATACTTTATAAAAATTAGCAACACTGTCATCTACTCTTCGCAATCCAACCCTTATGAGCTATATTACTTTCTTAACACTTTGAGTCTAATGCTGGAAATAAAAAAAACAAAATCAGATTATAATGTTTCTCACTCTGGCATCAATTTGGTGAATCAAGATATTGTACATTTAGAATATATGTTAATATCTATAGTGTATGTCTCCTTATATAAATAAATTAATGTAGTTTTTTGATTATCTGTTAAGTCTGATGTTTTTCATAAAGTACCTAGAAAGTTTATATCTGTTTTTACATATGCAAAATTGTAAAGCATCAGTTAGGTATATGACTACTTCTCCAATATCAGTTTCACTTTAGAGCATAGCTTGTTAGTATAAGCTGAGTGTATTGGTCTGTTTTTGCTTGCTATGAAGAAATACCTGAGACTGGGTAATTTATAAAGAAAAGAGATTCAGGTTCTGCAGACTGTACAGAAAGCAGAGAGGCTTCTGCTTTTGAGGAGGCCTCAGAAAACTTAAAATCATGGCAGAAGGCAAAAGGGAAGTAGCACTTCACTTAGCTGGAGCAGGAAGGAGAGACAGAAGATGGAGGTGCAACACACTTTTTTTAAAAAAAGTTCTTTTTTTTTTATTATACTTTAAATTTTGGGATACATGTGCAGAACGTGCAGGTTTGTTACATAGGTATACACGTGCCGTGGTATTTTGCTGCACCCATCAACCAGTCATCTACATTAGGTGTTTCTCCTCATGCTGTCCCTCGCATAGCCCCCACCCCTAACAGGCCCCAGTGTCTGATGATTCCCTCCCTGTGTCCATGTGCTCTCATTGTTCAACTCCCGCTTATGAGTGAGAACATGTGGTTGTTGCTTTTCTGCTCCTGTGTTAGTTTGCTGAGAATGATGGTTTCCAGCTTCATCCATGTCCCTGCAAAGGACACGAACTCAACCTTTTTATGGCTGCATACTATTCCATAGTGTTATATGTGCCACATTTTCTTTATCTAGTCTAGCACTGATGGGCATTTGTGCTGGTTCCAAATCTTTGCTATTGTGAGTAGTGCTGCAATAAACATATGTGTGCGTGTGTCTTTATAGTAGAATAATTTATAATACTTTGGGTATATAGCCATTAGTGGGATTGCTGGGTCAAATGCTATTTCTGGTTCTAGATCCTTGAGGAATCACTACACTATCTTCCACAATGGTAAAGCTAACTTACACCCCCACCAACAGTGTAAAAACATTCCTATTTCTCCACATCCTCTCAAGCATCTGTTGTTACCTGACTTTTTAATGATCGCCATTCTAACTGGTGTGAGATAATATTTCATTGTGGTTTTGATTTGCATTTCTCTAATGACCAGTGATGACGATCTTTTTTTCATATGTTTGTTGGCCACGTAAATGTCTTCTTTTAAGAAAGGTCTGTTCATATCCTTTGTCCACTTTTTGATGGGGTTGTTTGTTTTTCTTGTAAATTTGTTTATTTTCTTTGTAGATTCTGGATATTAGACCTTTGTCATATGGATAGATTGCAAAAATTTTCTCCCATTCTGTAGGTTGCCTGTTCATTCTGATGATAGTTTCTTTTGCTGTACAGAAGCTCTTTAGTTTAATTAGATCCCATTTGTCAATTTTGGCTTTTGTTGCCATTGCTTTTGGTGTTTTAATCATGAAGTCTTTGCCCATGCCTATGTCCTGAATGCTATTGCCTAGGTTTTCTTGCAGGGTTTTTATGATTTTAGGTCTTACGTTTAAGTCTTGAATCCATCTTGAATTAATTTTCATATGAGGTATAAGGAAGGGGTCCAGTTTCAGTTTTCTGAATATGGCCTAGCCATATTGTTTTTGGTGTTTTCCGAACACCATTTATTGAATAGCGAATCCTTTCCCCATTGCTAGTTTTTGTCAGATTTGTCAAAGATCAGATGTGTGGCATTATTTCTGAGGCCTCTGTTTTGTTCCATTGGTCTATATATCTGTTTTGGTACCAATACCATATCATGCTGTTTTGGTTACCGTAGTCTTGTAGTTTGAAGTCAGGTAGTGTGATGCCTCCAGTTTTGTGGGTTTTTTTCCTTCTTCTTCTTCTTTTTTTTTTTTTTTGCTTAGGATTGTCTTGGCTATACGGGCTCTTTTTTGGTTCCATATGAAATTTAAAGTAGTTTTTTTCTAATTATGTGTAGAAAGTCAATGGTAGCTTAATGGGATAGCATTGAATCTATAAATTACTTTGGGCAAAATGGCCATTTTCACAATATTGATTGTTCCTATCCATGAGCATGGAATGTTTTTCCATTTATTTGTGTCTTCACTTATTTCCTTGAGCAGTGTTTTGTAGTTCTCCTCGAAGAGGTCCTTCAAGTCCCTTGTAAGTTGTATTCCTAGGTATTTTATTCTCTTTGTAGCAATTGTGAGTGGGACTTCACTCATGATTTGGCTGTTTGTCTATTATTGGTGTATAGCAATGTTTGTGATTTTTGCACATTGATTTTCTATCCTGAGACTTTGCTGAAGTTGCTTATAGCTTAAGGAGATTTTAGACTGAGATGATGGGGTTTTCTAAGTATACAATTATGTCTTCTGCAAACAGACAGTTTGACTTCCTCTCTTCCTATTTGAATACCCTTTATTTCTTTCTGTTGCCTGATTGCCCTGGCCAGAACTTCCAATACTATGTTGAACAGGAGTGGTGAGAGAGGGTATCCTTGTCTTGTGCTGGTTTTCAAAGGGAATGCTTCCAGCTCTTTCTCATTCAGTATGATGTTGGCTGTGGGTTTGTCATAAATAGCTCTTATTATTTTGAGATACCTTCAAATAATACCTACTTTATTTAGAGTTTTAGCATAAAGCTGTGTTAAATTTTATCGAAGGCTTGTTCTGCATGTATTGAGATAATCATGTGGTTTTTGTCATTGGTTCTGTTTATGTGATGGTTTACATTTATTGATTTGCATATGTTGAACCAGCCTTGCATCCCAGTGATGAAGCTGACTTGATAGTGGCGGATAAGCTTTTTGATGTGCTGCTGGATTCAGTTTGCCAGTATTTTATTGAGGATTTTTTGTGTCGATGTTCATCAGGGATATTGGCCTGAAATTTTATTTGTTGTTGTGTCTCTCCCAGGTTTTGGTATCAGGATGATGTTGTTGGTCTCAATACTGGTCTCATATTATGAGTTAGGGAGGAGCCCCTCTTTTTCTATGGTTTGGAATAGTTTCAGAAGGAATCATACCAGCTCCTCTTTGTACCTCTGGTAGAATTTGGCTGTGAATCCATCTGGTCCTGGGCTTTTTTGGGTTGTTAGGCTATTAATTACTGCCTCAATTTCAGAACTTGTTAGTGGTCTGTTTATGGATTTCACTTATTCTTGATTTAGTCTTTGGAGGGTGTATGTGTCCAGGAACTTACTCATTTCTTCTAGATTTTCTAGTTGATTTGCATAGAGGTGTTTATAGTATTCTCTGATGGTAGTTTTGTTGCTTTGGGATCAGTAGTGATATCCCCTTTATCATTTTTATTGTGTCTATTTGATTCTTCTCTCTTTTATTCTTCATTAGTCTAGCTAGCGGTAGTTTGTTAATCTTTTCAAAACACCAGCTCCTGGATTCATTGAGCTTTTGAAAGGTTTTTCATGTCTCTATCTCATTCAGTTTTGCTCTGATCTTACTTATTTCTCGACTTCTGCTAGCTTTTGCTCTTGCTTCTCTAGTTCTTTTAATTGTGATGTTAGGGTGTCTATTTTAGATCTTTCTCACTTTCTCTTGTGGGCATTTAGTGCTATAAATTTCCCTCTAAACACTGCTTTAGCTGTGTCCCAGAGATTCTGGTACATTATGTCTTTTTTTGTTCTCTTTGGTTTTGAAGAACTTATTTATTTCTGCCTTAATTTCATTATTTACCCAGTAGTCATTCAGAAGCAGGTTGTTCAGTTTCCATGTAGTTTAGTTATGCTGTTTTCTGTGAGTTTCTTAATCCTGAGTTCTAATTTGATTGCATTGTGGTCTGGCAGACTGTTTGTTATGATTTCCATTCTTTTGCATTTACTGAAGAGTGTTTTACTTACAATTTATGTGGTCAATTTTAGGATCACTGCGATGTGGTGCCACACATTTTTAAGAAACCAGATCTCGTGAGAACTCTATCATGAGAATAGCACCAGAGGAATGATGCTAAACCATTTATGAAGGATCCACTTCCACGATACAACCACTTCCCACCAGGGCCCACGTCCAATATTAGAGATTACAATTGACATGATATTTGGCTGGGAACACAGATCCAAACCATATCACTGAGGCAGTAGACATTTATATAAAAATTAAGAATTTAAGAGCTGAATACTTGGAAATGAGAGGCTAGCCAAAATATAGTGAAATATTGTAACAGAATATATCTTTTTCAAAAAGCTACTCAAATGTTTAGTGTTGATATAAACTTATTACTGAGCTAAGTTGGACTATTATTAATAGTACTTCAATAATTTTACATTTATTTTAATAATTAAATAATATTTTTTACTAAAATGTTTGAGCATCTGGGCAAGGTGTGTTTACTTCAGAATTATATTTAGTGAGTAGAGCTGTATTTGACATATTGTAATTGGTTACATATATTACTGTATTAATTTGGAAATTATGTTAAAATTATAACAAATATGAGTAGCTTCCCAATTCAATCAGATTATTCTGTTGAGTGGAAAAATATTTCTACCCTCACTTATTTCTATTGTGTACCTGAAATATTTATTTTGCTAAATATCTTAGTTTTTCTATGTTCTCTTTGGTAATGGAGAAATACAATGTTAGTTAACAAATTGGTTGATGCCCAGTTCAAAGTTTAAAATTGGAGTAAATTATACATAGGGTGTGAAATATTACTTCGTAAATCATTTAACTAAAATGTTAATTATGACTTTACTTTTTCCATCACTATCAAATGCCTGACAAAACTGAACTTAAAAAAATAGCATTCCTGAATGAGAATTATCTTTAGAGTTGATTGAGAGCAGAGTATTGAGAGAATTGGAGATTCCTATAGTTTCCTGTAAAGAGCATTTTAAAATAACTGCTCTCTATATTTGAAATCTGTAGTTTTTCACATTAACTGATCTAGCTTTGTGATACATTTTAAGTAACAAAGCATTTCTAAGTTTAATTTTTTTCTTTAAAAGTATTTAGACACATTCAATCTTTCCCTGCTCCACAGAATGGACAAAATGTGAGGAAATGCACTGTAAGACTATCGTCAAGAAATAATATCTATGTTGAAACCTAATCTGCTACGGAAATCTAAAAATTGGGTCATGTGCCAGTTATTTTAAGCAGATCCTAGGACAATATAAGATGCTCCCCCCCGCCCCAGGAAAATAGGCCTTTTATCAAGTTAGAATGAAGAATCAATCATTTTGCCTATTCTCTGCCTGAAATGGAATCAAATGACTGGTTACTAAATTAATATGTATTTTTATTTTCTTTCTTGAAAAGTTGATCTGAAAGAAAATATAGAAGAACCTGATTATAATATTTGGGAATAAGAAAAACCTGCTGTGGATAGTGTTGAACTCACTTTAGTTTGTGGAATTAGCTCAGCAATCATACCTTACCAAATATTTTATCCCTATTTGTTTAGGTAAACACAGCCATAAAAATGCATGCAATCTTTCTTGGGAAGACTGCCCCAGGCAGCTCTCCATTGCCCCACCCTTTTTCCCCAAGGAGGCTCCTACCCTGTAAAGTTTGTCCTTCAACTTGGGGCTTTAGAAACATAAAGACTTCTACAAAACTGCCATTTTGGATCACTTCACTCATTAATCAAGCATAGCTTACCTCAAGGACTGTATCTGAATTTGATTATAAACATGCAGTTCTTTCCAAACCAACAGTAATCTTCTTTAGGATAATATGATTATGAACAAGCCATTTTTAATAGCCTATGGCATAAAACATGGTGTTACATTTGACATAGTTTGGATTTGTGGGTGACTAAAATGCAAGTATAATTTTTTTGATGTTTTAAGTTGACATCACACACATTCCCATTAAATAGAGTATGACTTGCTTCAGCACCAAAAGTGCATATTTCATTTTTAAAAACAAGAGGAAAAAAGGATCTTTTTATTTGATGCTTTTTTTGTGCCACTGAATGTGAAAACTAGAGGCATTCTTATGCAATGCTCTTGTTTCACAGTACTATCCCCCTTTGACTTGTGTGCAAAAGATAGCAGATGCTTAGGGTATGTGGAACACACCTGGTTTTCATGCAAAGAAAATGTGTGATTTGGACTATCAAGTGAATAATTAATGTCAAATTAATTCAAGACACATTCTGAAAAAATTACACGTGAAAATCCTTACTTTATCTAGGAAATGCTGAAACAGGCATCTTTAACTTCAGCTTTTCCCCCATCCTCATTAGAAAATTCCACTCAAATACAAAGCGTTTGTGCTCAATTTATCCTGGGGATAAAAAAATATATATATTACATTTACTATTTTGTTTTTAAGAATTGATTCACTCATAAAATGCAGGTTTTGTGCCAGACACAGTGGCTCATGCCTATAATCCCAGCACTTTGGGAGGCTGAGGTGGGCAGATCACATGAGGCAAGGAGTTTGAGACCAGCCTGGACAGTATGGTGAAAACTCATCTCTCCTAAAAATACAAAAAGCCAGTTGTGGTGGTGCATGCCTGTAATCTCAGTTATTCGGGAGGCTGAGGCAAGAGAATCTCTTGAGCCAGGGAGGCAGAGGTTGCAGTGAGCTGAGATCACAGCACTGCACTCCAGCCTGGGAGACAGAGCAAGATTCTCTCTCTCAAAAAAGAAAAAACAATGCAGGTTTTGTGAAGTATTATACTTTTTGCTGACATGGTACTTTTCAGAAGAAAACTACTCTCTTCGATAAAACCACAGGGATTTGAAGAAATGCCCATGTCAGATTATCTGCCCATATTTGGAATATTAACAGCAGTCTCTTAAGATATAAGTGAAAGGATTGATCTTGTGGTACACTTGGGTATTTAGAATCCCAAATCTTGAGGCAGTGTCTGGGTTTAAATTCTGGCTTTCGGGGCATGAGTGGGCGGATTGTTTAATCAATTATGCTACTGAGTAATTTTGCTTTGCTTATGTCTGCAGACAAATGTCCTCTTTTTATAGATCAACTACATTTATCTTAAATGCTCTTTCACCCCAGGCTGCTTCTTTCCTATCTAGGAAGACACAGAGATAGTCAAGATTTATTTTAAAATATTTAAGGATGAGGAGATGTACAAATAAGAGCTTAGAAAAAAATGTTTGTGGGTTTAAAAGTCAGCATTTAAAAACCTACTCACAAATAAAATGGGAATAGAAACAGGTAAGTGAATTTTTAAGTTTATAAATAGGCATTGGAAGATGAATAGCCTATCTCAACTCCTACCAAAATGATGTAATTGCAGATGCTTAGTTATACCAAGAAAACCTATTTTTAGAATAATATTCTAAAAACATATAACAGATCTTGGTGTTGGTGGCCCATCACACACACTCATCAATGAGTGTCTTTTTATAACCATTGAGACAATCAAAAAACTTGTTTCAATGTCTTTCATCCTTGATTCTGTCAGATTGGTAATAAATCATTAGGAAGTCTGTATTAGAATTCACTTCAAAAACTAATGATTCTTCTCCTTTCACTTGAGCAGTACATGATCCCTTCAACTAACCACAGTGTGAAGTAATTTCCATGGCTGGCATTCCATAGAGTGCCATAGTATATATAATACATAGTATATATATTGTATCTGTGTCTATAATTTTAATTTCAGTCACTTAGAATGCCTGTTGTGCTGCATGAAGAGAGTTACAACAAAGGTTACATTTTTTTTTTTTCAAATACAGAAAGAGGGCTCTTTGCACTTCTCCCCCTGCCATGTTTCCCAATAACACCATCACTATTACCACCACCACTCCCACCACATACTGTTTCTTCATATCCTTCAATTTTGAACACTTAGTCAATGCAGAAAAATAGTCTACCCTATTTCCATAGGAAGAAGTTTTATTTTAATATTTATTCCTGCACCCTGAAATTCGGTTTCCCATGTCTTTAGGCAGGTAAGTACTGTGACCAATCTGGGCCCTGTCCCACAGATTCTGGGAGAAGACTGGCCCCTGTTCATGTAGTAGGGTGAAAATGGGTCCTTAAAATCTAGTAAGTCCCCATCCATAGAGACTGTGAGACTGCTGGTTCCTTTTGTAAATTTACCCTTTTAGATAAACACACCTTCAAAAGCTACTTTCATTTACTTCAAACTATACTAACTTCAAACTATACTAATTTCAAGCCTCAAAAATTTTTTTCTCATAAAGATGAGAACAAGAGACACTGGAAACTACTGGAACTGTAGAGGGAGGGGGACGAGGGTTGAAAAACTACTTATTGGTAGTTTTTTCTAGTAGTATACTGTGCTCACTACCTGGGTGATGGGATCAATAGAGGCTGAAACTTCAGCATTATGAAATATATCCATGTAACAATCCTGCACATGTACCCCAGGACCTAAAATAAAAGTTAAAGTGGAAAAAATATTTTTCTAATACTAAGTCTTTGGATTTGTCCTTTAAGAAAATTAGACTGTTAGTTTTTTGAGCAACTCTTTGAGAATCCTGTCTCAATGAATACATCACCAAAACCTACTCCAAATTGTAATGTTTAGAATCTCAGACAAAATAGTTTGGTATTGATTAAATGCCTTTTATAACTTCTAATCTTTCCTTGTATAAACTGGAGCAATAAATATGTTGAAATCGGTACAACATTAAATAACAAATAGATGAAATGTTCATAAATGATTTTGGTTAACGTAAGAATAAAGACAAAAATTTCTGAGCATTTGGCAATACATCATTGATAATCACTGGAGTAGAGTCTCTGATCACATTTGAGATTATATGCACAGCTATTTTTATCTTCTCGTAATTTTTGTCTTTAAGTTTCAACAACTTATTTCTATTTGTAATCCCATTTCAAGGGGAACGTCAATTATAATAATTGAACACTTCAAACATCTAAGTACTTTATTGTTTTTATTAAACAAGATCAAAAAATAGTTTACATTTTACAAAATGGAATTACATGTGTTCATCATTTTTGTTGTCTTTATTTTTCTTTTACTTAAAACTGTTAATGTTGTATGTGTATGTGTGCATGTGTATGTGTGTATACACACACATACATATATATGTATTCTGTGTGTGTATATATGTATATACATACGTATATATAAACACACAGAGAAAAATGTACAGTGAAACAAATCAGATGCCTATTTATCCAGCAGGCAGAATTTAGTAATTGTATCATTTTATGATATTTACATCAGATCTCTTTTAAGAAACAAAGTGTTAAGTCTACCCCCTATATTCAATTCATGACTTTCTCAGGGGCAATTATTATCCAGAAGAATATCCCCTCAACAGTCCCCACCCCACATAAACATACATACATGCATATATATAAGCTGAGAACATTTAGAAAATACTTTATAACATATAAAAATCTCAAAAATACTACACATTATTGTTTTGTGGATTTCCAAAATGCACAAAAGTTAGTTATATTGTTTGTATCATGTTGCCACTTGCTTTGCTCCCATAATGTTATCATTTCAATATTTATATGTTACATGTAGATATAATTAATTTATTTTAAAAGCTAATAGTTCATTGTATATTACCATCTGTGCAGTGACAGGACTCAGAGCCTCAGGTTGCCTAACCAACAGATAAGTGGAAAAGATGAAACCCAGCTCCTCCTTCCATTGAACCTCAGATCCTCCACATCCCAAGTGCTGGTGTGGTGACACTTTTCTAAATATCCGACACCCAGCCTTAGACTTCTTGGGCTAAAGCCCCAAAATGTTTCTTCACCAACAATCCTTGTCTCCACCCAATGGTGGTTTAAGCTGAATCCTGGACCAAGCACAAGTGCTTGTTTCTTATAATTGCAGCTTTTCTCACCTGCCTCCTTCTCCTCTGCTTTATTTAATTTGAAGATTTGTTGTTAAATGCATTAAGTTATATGTTAGGCATTATCCAGCTGAATTGGCTTTGTCACTCTGACATTATACTTATTAACATAATAATGTCTTTTGACATAAAAAGTATACTTTACCTGATAGTGATATTGTTGCACTAGCATTCTTTGATTAGATCATGCTTGCAGATATTTCACCTATTTTCTTTCAGCCATTTGGTGTCCTTATACTCTAGAGGCATATGTAAAGATGTGTATCTCTGGATTCTTGTATTATTATGCAGCTGGAGAATCTTTATTGTATTTATTTATTCTCCTATATTTTTTATAATTACCGATATATTTTAACTTATTTCTAACATATAACTATTTTCCACTTTAATATTTTTTTCTTTGATACTTTATTCTCTATTCCTACTTCTCCTGGATTGATCAAGGTTTGTTTATCTTATTTTGCTCCTTTTATTCATTTAGTTGTAATTCTCTTTTGTTAATGGGATTAAATTATTTAATGTACATTTGGATTCAAACGTCTAAAGGTTATTATTCATATCTCATGGATTTTACATGATAGCAACACCTAGATTTTCAAAGTGCTTGACTATGGCTTTAAAATTTTAAGTCAACAATGATATTACTTCCTCAATTTAAAGTTATTTTTCCATTTAATTCTGTCAGTTATTACTGAGAAGCAGTGTGATGCATTTAATATGTCTGTTTTCTCATATTACTGTTGATTTATCTTTGAATCTGGTGCTCTGCAGTTTGTCTATCACGTGCATGGATGCTAATTTATTTTTGTTTATCCTGCTTGAGAATCAATCTGATTTTTTGTGTGCTATTAAAATATTGTTGTGCATTGTACTAAAAATCCATGACTAGTTTGTCTTTAAATATTTTCTTTTCTTCATTTTCTCTTTTGTTACTCTTTACATATATGCAGCATTATATCTTTTCCATATTTTTAAAAATTATCAACGTTTTAAATCTCTAACTTGGATTCTGAGTCATTTTTCTAGATCAGTTTTCTAGTTCATCAATTATATCTTCACAAGATCTGATCTGTGGTATAAGAATTTCTCTTTTTGAATTCTGAGGATTACACATGATTGTATTAGTTATATTTTTAAAGTGTTTCACTTTTATTGTATAAATTATTTTTATTTATTTCACCATAGCAAGTAGTAACTAAACCATTGTTTCTTTCACATTTCTGTCTTTTAAAATGCCCTTTATTTTTCTGGATAGTATTTATGATTATTTTAGATAATATTTTAAAATGTAAACTTAGATGAATTTTAACAAATGGATACAGTCCTGTGATCATTTCTACAGTCATATAGAAAATTTCCCTTGCCACACAAAATCTCCACATACCCCTTTACAAGTATCTCTTTTCCCAACCTCCCGGCCCCACTAACCACTGATCTTAAGGGAGTATAGTTTTACCATTTCTAGAATTTAATATAAATGTAGTTATTCAGTGTGTAGACTTTGTGCCTAGCTTTATTCCTTTAAAACAGTGCTTGAGATGGTCATCTATGTCATTATGTGTATCAAAAGTCCTTTCTTTTTATTGCTGAGTTGTATTCCATTGCAAGGATTTGCCACAATTTGCTTATCTGTTCACAAACTGATAAACATTTGGATTTGGGTCTACTATGAATGCAACGTTTGAGAACATTCTTATAGAAAACTTGGTATTTATCATTAGCGTTATTTTTTCTTATCTTTTTGGTCACATTGGCCAGTGAAGCTGTCTAGATCTGGAGTTTGCTTCAGGGGAGAATCTTAACTGTGAATACAATTTTTAAGTAGATATAATGTTACATATATCATAAATTTCTTCATGATTAAGCTTCAGTATATTGTATCTTAAAGAAAATTTCCATTTCATTGAATTTATCAGAATGATTGGTATAAAATTTTTATAATATTTTATTTTTTAATCTTCATAGGTTCATTAGTGATGTTAATTTGAGTCTCATATTTACTTTTCCGATCATTGTAAGTAGAGACATTTCAAATGTCAAAAAGTGGAGGTCTTTTTTTTTAAATCTGCTTTTAGTTTTATTTTCACTATTATTTTTCTGTTTATCACTTCAATGATTACTATTTTCATTCTTATTTACTTTGCAATGCTTATTTTGAACTTAGTTTGCTTTTTAACCCTTGTTTCTTAAAAAGCTCCAATCATTAATTTGAGTCATTGAAATATACAAATTACCAAAATTCATTCAATAAGAAATAGATAACTTGAATTAAATTCATCCTACACAGAAAACTCCAGGCCCACATATATTAATGGTAAATGAGCACATAAAAATGCTTAAAATAACTAATTCATAGAGAAAATAAAGTACAATATTGTGCTACATACCTAGTTGCACAGGTAAAATTTTAAGACTACAAAATGCTGGGATGATGCAGAACAAGTGAAACTCTTATATGCTGCTGGCTGGTGTATAAATGGTACAATGACTGTGAAGAGGAACAGTTTGGCAGTTTCTTTCAAGGTTAATCGTAGATATGACACAGACATTCTACTGCTAGGTATTTACTCAAGATAAAAGAAAACACATATACATATAAAAACTTGTACACGAGAGGTGGAAATAATCCAAATGTCCATCAACAGGTGAATAAACAAACTGTGATATATCCATTGTATCCACACAGTGGACTACTGTTCAGTAAAGTAATGGATAATTGATATATAGCATGATGTGGATAAATCTCAAAATATTTATTCTGAATGAACAGGAGAAAGTTTATATGGTATGATTCCGTTTATTAAAAAATACTCTAGAAGATGTAAATTATAATGACAGAAAGCAGATCAGTAGCTGCCTTGGGTGAAGCTATATGATGGAGATTGGGAAGGGATTACAAAAAAAAATGTTAAGAAACTCTTGTAGGTAATAAATAAATTCATTATTTTGCTTGTGCTGGTTTTAATGTATGTATACATATGGCAACACTTCCTGATTTAGATATTTTAAGTATGTGTTGTTTTAATTGTATGCCAATTATACTTCAATAAAGCTGTTTAAAAAGAGAAACAAATTGGGTTTAATTACAAAGAATTTCATTTACACGTAAGTTTTTCTTGATTATGCATTGGCATTTCTTTCTCCAGCTTGAAAACAGAAAAAAAAATAGAGTTTCCGACTTGCCTATGTAGATTGTTATGATGAATCAGTGGCATAATATATAAAAATGTTTTCAAAATCCAAAGTGATATGCAACTCTACATTATTATTCTAAAGGATCTGGGTAGATTTGAGCATCACAATTCATGGTGGGCTGCATTTACATTTTGTTTTTGTGTTTTTGGGAGGTGGAAGTAGGGTGAAGTTTCTTTTCCTCTTTTTTTTTTCCATTCATTGTCTTTCCATCTCTTGCTAACATTTAATAGTATTTCATATTCCTTTCCATTCTCTTTTCAGTTCTCTGGCAGCTCCCCCTGGCTCTAATTCACAGAAAGTTCTGATTCCTTCATTGCAAGTGCTTTGCTTTAGTAGGAAATGCAAAAAGATAATTAAAATTAGGGGAAACCCTGGAGCGTGAATTTCCTTTGGTTCATGGGAAAAGGAGGTGCAAGAAACATGATTGGATTAGTATTTGAGTAATAATGACAAGTATCACGGCTCTCTGGTAAATGTAGCATAGCAACCATGTCCAAAACCTTGGGGTTTTTGTTTGTTTCTGTTTTAAATCAGATTGATTATTTCCCTGGCCTCAGAGTTTCCTTCAATTTGCATGCAAGGGGATGACTTGCTGTAAGTTCCCAAAGGGATACTGTGTGAGAACACAAAGGGTAATATTTACTTTATTAAGATCTGGAAAAAAATGGTTGCTACAAAAATGAACATTTTTTTCTAGCTGTTACTATGATTTGCGTATGGATCTGTATTTTGCTTCTATTTGGAATTGAATTCCAGTTGGAACTGACAAAAAAAATGTTAGTTTACGTCCCACAGCAGCTATCCTTCTTAGTGACTATAAAGTGAAAAGTTTTCTTTAAGCCTTTACACAAACACACACACACACACACATACACACACACATACACACACACACAAACACAAACACACACATGCATATATTAATGTCACTAATATCAATGAGTATAAATATCTTCAGAATAATACTGAAAATAAGGTTATTTAAAACAACTAGACAGGAATGGGGCAGTCGTCATTCGATGTATATCTTTTCAAAAGCAGCTAAGTAAAGTTTCTCTTGCCAGAGTTTGGGATTATACAGCTCTTATCTATTATGGCAGCTTCTTTGTCCCTTGGATTTGAAATAAGAACTAATACCCTTTTCTACTCTACAGGCTTATTGACCTGTATAAAGTTTACCCTGAACTGAAAATAAAAGTTTCTATGTATTTCATATTCTAAGCTAAAAGATCAACCTGCTAGATCAAACACCTCTAGATTTGGGAGAGGTGACATGCCTACAAAACCAATATGGTAAATTCCTTGTTCTGTACTTTTCCACTAATAGAATAAGGAAGAGTGGAGATAGATATTTTTGGGAGAGATGAGTTCATAAAGGCAAAAAATATTTTTTCTTCTTCCTTTCATCTTTCAGCTTATAGGTGTGGAGGTCAATATGATTAATCTACTCATTACAAATTTGGAAGGGCTTCAAGATAACAGGTCATGAAACCATGAAACGGAACATGTTTCCACGTAGTTTTCTAGCTGGTTGCTTACTGAGTCATCTCAGTGCCACTGGAACATGAAAGAATCCAGGCAAAGGGCAGAACATAGCAATCTGAGAAAAGGCAAAGATTGTTCATGAAAGATTTCCACTGAGCCAAATCTGTGTTCTGTGAGATCAGGCAAGGTATATAAAAAAAAAAAAAAAAAAATAGCTGAAAGCAGGACCTGTTTATCTTATCTCTTCATCCCCATTACAGACTGCCCAGTGCAGTAAAGACAGATCTGCATGATAAGGTTGGACACTGTCAGTCTGGAATTGGTTAAAGGAAGCAGCCACATTTCCCCTGTGTGATCCTTGATATTAGGCCTGTGGTAAGAGTCAGATGGGACAGCCACCCAAAAAAAAAAAAAAAAAAAAACTTGGCCGGGCGCGGTGGCTCAAGCCTGTAATCCCAGGACTTTGGGAGGCCGAGACGGGCGGATCACGAGGTCAGGAGATCGAGACCATCCTGGCTAACATGGTGAAACCCCGTCTCTACTAAAAAATACAAAAAACTAGCCGGGTGAGGTGGCGGGCGCCTGTAATCCCAGCTACTCGGGAGGCTGAGGCAGGAGAATGGCATAAACCCGGGAGGCAGAGCTTGCAGTGAGCTGAGATCCGGCCACTGCACTCCAGCCTGGGTGACAGAGCGAGACTCCGTCTCAAAAAAAAGAACTCATACTCATGAATGCCCCCATAGTTGGAATCAGCGGGGCCATAACCATAAAACAGTAATGCACCTCCCCTCACCTACCATGGACTTTTATGGACTTAAGCAAATATCCCCATACCTGCAGCCTCTTTGGCAAAAAGAAAGTAGAAATAAATGAATAGTTTTTGTTTTTTTGCAAGTAACATCATAAGGATAGCCTGAGATGAAGTGGGAAGCTTTAATTATTCAGACAAGACTAAAATTTGAAGCAAGAAATACCTGCAAAAACACTGTAGATTTCCAGAAAAAAATCAGCCATACTGAGAAATTATTAATTGAGAATGTTAAATTTCCTACAATCCTTTCTCACTTCTAACTAGTATGAAGAAAATGAAGAGGGAGAATAGTGAGTTGGGGTGCTTGGAAAGGAAAGTTGTTATTTATATTTAGTATATTATTTCAATGAACTCCACTAAGTTGAAATCATTAAATCAGCCACATAAATTATTGAATAAACCTAATTTTATTTAAATTTATTTTATTTGTATCTTATTTATGAAACTATTAAATAAGCTTAATAAAACAAATTTTCCACAAACTCAACATTTCCTCAATTAAATTTATGTATTTCCTTTCACCGAGTTTCCTTCAATGTTCCGTATTTTAGTAAGTTATAACACAGTCTATGCGATTGATCAAGGAAGAAATCATTTTCTCTTTAACCATTCCCATGCAACTAACACTACATCTGACAGTTTTTCCTCCTAAACATCTCTCAAGTCTACTTCCTTCTTTCCACTCACCCCCACTGACATTACCTTAGCTCAGGCCCTTGAGATAACCACATGACACATTAGGCCCTACCACTAGGGTGAGAGTAAACATTTTAAAGCACAATGTGATTCATCGCTCACCTACCCGCCCCCCATAACAGTCAATATTATCTCTCCATTGCCTTGAATAAGTTTTAAACTCATATTCAACCTCAGAGATAAACTCACATACAAACGTCAAAGATGATTTACAACATCCTTCACGGTTTATTTACTACTCTGGCTCCCTTTCTTTGACTCTTATCATCACACTCCAGCTTCTCTAGTCCAGTTGTGTGAAAATCATGCCATAAAGAACACTAGTTTTCTACAAAGTACTTTCAGAGACAATTGAGTGTGAGTCTGTTGGTGTATGTCTATGTATGTTTGTCTTTGTGTATTGAGCGTGTTGACTGTGTGTTAAAGGGTGCAATGGGAATCTGCCGGAACTTCACTTCAGAGCCACCTCAAACCTCACCTTCAATCACAGTAGCTACATTTGTGGAGAAGAAGAAGAGAGTACATGCTGGGTTTCCATATAAGTGTACCTTTAAAGAAACAGTGCCACAGCTTGAAAAATTGGAAAAAAAAAGAGACAAAAAAAAAAAAAATTACTTTAAACACCATTTCTCTGCCATAATGATTCATTAAGTACTTCTTAAAATAGATTATGCTTTTTCTTCATGTAGGTCCTTTTACTTTCTGATAATCTCATTCTGGAAGATTCCTATACTTTACTCTCTCAATACCTGGTCATCTAGGTAATTCCCACTCATTTTTCAGCTATCTGTCCAGAGATCACATCCGGAAGATTTTACTGAACTTCCAAGATTAGCAGTCTCTGTTTTTGTTATTTAAAGGAAAAAAAGGGGCCGGGCGCGGTGGCTCAAGCCTGTAATCCCAGCACTTTGGGAGGCCGAGACGGGCGGATCACCAGGTCAGGAGATCGAGACCATCCTGGCTAACACGGTGAAACCCCGTCTCTACTAAAAATACAAAAACTAGCCGGGCGAGGTGGCGGGCGCCTGTAGTCCCAGCTACCCCGGAGGCTGAGGCAGGAGAATGGCGTAACCCCGGGAGGCGGAGCTTGCAGTGAGCTGAGATCCCGCCACTGCACTCCAGTCCGGGCGACAGAGCGAGACTCTGCCTCAAAAAAAAAAAAAAAAAAAAAGGGTGCCTGCTGTGATAGCTCATGCCTGTCATCCTGTTGGATACTCACTGAGTATCCCATTCAATACTCAAATTTGGTAGTGCTTTGAATAAACAAGCATGCAAAAATTCTACTTGCTACTAAAGCTGCCCTTATCTTTTGCTTTTCCTCTCCAGGAATTTTTTTCCTTTATGTTTCAATTCCCACTCCTATAGGCTTTCCTCAATTTCTGCCTTTGAGTCTTGAGCCTTCCTGAGTGCTACCTGTAAATATTCTTGCTAAAATAAATATTCTTGCTAATGTTTAAGTTATGACATTCATTTGCTTGATAAAAACACCTCAAGGCCCTGTAAATGAAGAATGCTGATCTATTGTTTTAATTTATTCATCTTTAGTAAAAATATACTTTTTAATATTTTAAATAAGTACTGAATGGTTTACTGTCATTTAAAAATCCATTTAAATGTTTTATTATAAATATATGACAAATATGTAAGAATAGCCAATGAGCAGACTAGGATAATGTGATTTCAGTGGCAACAGAGTAAAAATAGACCAGGATCACAGTAGAAGACGTTGTTTTTAATGGCGCACTCCATTTATGCTGAGACATAAAATTACAAGTAATTAAAATATATGCACTTTAGAATTGAAATGAATGTTTATAAGGCAGCCAAAGTAAAGGCATGCCATGTGACCTTTTATATATTCTTGGTGTATTAGTCCATTCTCATGCTGCTAATAAAGACATACCTGAGCATGGGTCATTTATAAAGGAAAAAGGTGTAACTAGCTCACAGTTCCACGTGACTTGGGATGCCTCACAATCATGACTGAAGGTGACTGAGGAGCGAAGTCACATCTTACATGGTGGCAGGCAATAGAGCTTGTGCAGAGGAACTCCTATTTATAAAACCATCAGATCTCATGAGACTTACTCACTACCACAAGAACAGTATGTGTGGAACCATCCCCATGATTCAGTTATCTTCACCTGGCCCTGCCCTTGACACATGGGGATTTTTACAATTCAAGATGAGATTTGGGTGGGGACAGACCCAAACTCTATCACTTAGGAAAAAAAAGAAAAAAATAGTAGAATTAATTATAGAAAGCTTTATTTGGTGTAGATCATTTTGAATTCCTTCTTTCCAAGAAAATAGGAAATTTAAATTTCCAGGTATCTTATTATAATGACCCAACTCGTTAATATAATCCATTTGCATTTTCAGAAGGACAGCATTAAACAACAGAGAACCTGGCATTTTCTTTTCATGTCCTAAATTAGGGTTCTATGGTTAGCAGAGTCTGATGAATCAAGTATGAAACAATCACCAGGTCCAATCTCACTCACATGCCAGATTTACTCCTAGAGGTGTGTGGCCTTGCACAGCTGGTATCACTTCTCTGACCCCTGTTTCTCTTCTCTGAAAAATGGAAATGAAACCTCTACTTAATATGTATCTATGAGTTTTGCAAGCAGTAATGCATGAGATATAACAAATACAGAACCTGACACATAACATATGCTCGATGGATATTGACATTTCTCAACTGACGTAGCAACCGAACACAGTGAATTACCTGGGTGTGATTTTTATGTTGGGACAGTTTGAGTTGTAGCTGTGATGGAGCAATCTCAAGAGTGAGTGGGAAGAGGAGCATGCACTGTGCAAATGGTTATTTGTATATATAGGAGATTCACATTTCATAACTTGGAGAGTGACTGAGCACTGCAAATGAGCAAGAGTAGCCATAAATAGATTTCTAGTTGACAGGCTGCTGATAAAACAGCTTTTACTCTAATATGAAAAGCAAGTTAAGCAAACATATGACTGAAGCTGCAGTGTGAAAAAGAATGTAAAGAGTATGCTTGTGAAGGGGAGAGTGATATGTGTTAGATTGTAGTAGTTTTAATTGATCTACATATATATCATATACTATGAGTTTCTATGTGTGTCTATATATGTGTGTGTGTATATATATACACACATATCTATCTATCCATCCATTTTAATCTATCTAAACCCTTAGCATAGTACAAGGTCCATAGTGGAGAGCTAATAAATGAGGAAATTGGCTTAATGTTTATGCACCATAGCAGAGAGACACTTTAAGATGATTATCTCTAAAGAAAACTGTTGCGACAGCTAGGGGAAACATTTCAGGACTTGAAAATTTGAATGATGTTTGGATGTCATATCACATGATTTTTGATTTCTCTGTGGTATATAATCCAGCTGTTTAAACCTTCCCTTGTAAAATTCCTCTTTCCTCTTTAGGATTCCTGGTACTAAAAATAAAATACTCCTTTTCATTAACATAATTTCAACTGTTTCTTCTAAATATTTCTTGGTTTTTGCTTTACATTCTTAGTATCTCTTCTGGGATCTAGCCTTCAATTCCAGCCTCCTGACAAATAGGGACATCCCTCTGTTCACCACATTTGAATTAAGTCTCATCTCTCATTATTCTTCTGAAAATATCAGGGCTCTCCCCTTCCAAACTTTTTTCCCTTCACTATTTCTTTTTTCATCCGTTTGTGCCTAATTCTGTATATATGGTCACATAGGCGAATCCACTTTCAAATATTTCCATCATTCAACCTGATTTATAACTTACTTTCCCTGAAACAACTTCCCAGGCCAACCAAGATGGGGGCAATCTCTTGACTCTGAAGTCAATTAACACTACCTCATCTTTAGGTTTCAACTACATATGGACATTGTGGCATTGTGGAGACACCACTGAAGTAAAGTAAACTTGAATTCAAATTCCACATAGCTTTAACAATTATTTTGCCTGGGGAAGTCATTTAAAGCCTCTGGACCGCAATTAAAAAATAATTAATGAACTTTTTTTGGAGCAGCGTTACGTTCACAGTAAAATTACAGAGTGTTGCCATATACCTCTTGTCCTCACACATGCACAACCTACCCAACTGTCGACATTCTGCACCTCAGTGGCACGTCTGTTACAATTGATACATCTGCACTGACATCCCACTGTCACCCAAGTTCCATATTTCACATTAGGGTTCACTCTTGGTGTTGGATATTCTATGGATTTGGGCAAATGTATAATGACCTGTATCCACCATTGTCATATTGTACAGAATAGTTTCACTGCCTTAAAAATTCTACCTAAGTCCTGTGAGATATCCTATTCAGACCTCCCTTCCTTCTACCTCCTGGCAACCACTAATCTTTTACTGTCTCTATAGTTGTGTCTTTTCCAGAATGTCACATTGATGGAATCACACATAATGTAGCCTTTTTGGATTAGCTTCTTTTCACTTAGTAAGATGCATTTAGGTTTCCTCATATCTATTCATGACTTGATAGCTCATTTCTTTTTAATTCTGCATAATATTCCATTGTTTGGATGTACCAGAGTTTATTTATCCATTCACCTACCTAAGGACATATCGGTTGTTTCCAAGTTTTGGCAATTCTGAAAAAAGAAAAAAACTGCTATAACATTCATTTGCAGAATTTTTTTGTGGACATAAACTTTCAAACCATTTCGGTAAATACTAAGGAGTGTGATTGCTTGATCATATGGTAATATTATATTTAGTTTTGTAA
The DNA here is from genome assembly GCF_000951035.1 of Colobus angolensis palliatus. Classification (NCBI taxonomy): domain Eukaryota; kingdom Metazoa; phylum Chordata; class Mammalia; order Primates; family Cercopithecidae; genus Colobus; species Colobus angolensis. The sequence continues at coordinate 10,549,736 of NW_012122487.1, forward strand.
AAAAGCTGCCAGACTGCCTTCCAAAGTGGCTATACCATTTTTCATCCCTACTATCAATGAATGAGAGTCCCTGAGCGCCACATCCTCAGCTGCATTTGGTGTTGTCAGAGTTTTGAATTTTGGCCATTGTAATAGGTGGATAGTGATACCTCAATGATGTTTTAATTTATAATTCCCTAATGACGTATGATATTAAATGAGCATCTTCTCAATGATGTTTTAATTTATAATTCCCTAATGACATATGATATTAAATGAGCATCTTTTCATACGCTTATTTGCCATCTGTATATCTTCTTTGGTGAGTTGCCTGTTCAGGTCATTAGCTAGATTTTAATTGGGTTATTTTCTTATTTTTAACTTTTAAGAGTTTTTCTGTATATTTTAGAAATTTTGCATAATAGTTCGTTATAAGATGTGTTTTTTTTTAAATATTTTATTCAGTTTGTAGCTTGCCTTCTCATACTCTTGATATTTTCTTCAATAGAGCAGAATTTTTAAAAAAATTGTAATGAAGTTCAGATCAATTGATCAGTTCAGATCAATGATTTCCTTCATGGATCATGCCTTTAGTTTGTATGCAAAAAGTCATTACTATATCCAAAGTAGTTGAGCTTTTCTCTTACGTTATCCTCTAAGAGATTTATAGTTTTGAATTTCATTCACATTGAGATTTTTGATTCATTTTGACTTCATTTATGTGAATTATGGAAAGTCTGTGTCTAGATTTGAATTTTTGATGTGAATGTTTAGTTGTTCCAGTGTTCAGTTTTCCATCTGAAATGACTCTCTTTTCCTCATTGTGTTGCCTTTACTCTTCTGTCAAAAGTCAGTCGACTACATTTATGTGGGCCTATTTCTGGGAGCTCTATTCTGTTCTATCAATCTTTTTATCTATATTTTTTGGGTCAACACTACACTTGTAGATTATATAGCTTTATAGTAAGCCTTGAAGTTGGGTAGTGTCGGTCCTGACTTTGTTATTCTCCTTCAGTATAGAAAACGCAGAAATGCAAAAACAGAAAAAAAAAAATAACCCAAAATCAACAACCTAAAAAAAAAAAAACACCCTTACAAATTTTGGGGAATGTCCTTCTGGGTTTCTTTTGAATGCATATGTAAATATATTTGCACAAAAGTAAGACCATACTTGACATGCTGGGTTTTTAAAAAAAATTTTAATTTTTGTGGGTACATAGTAGGTGTATATTTATATGGGGTACATGAGATACTTTGACATAGGCATGTAGTGCATAAATCACATCATGGTAAGTGGGATATCTATCCCCTCAAGCATTTATCCTTTGGGTTAAAAATAATCCAATTATCTTCTTTTAGTTTTTTTAAATGTAAAATTAAGTTATTATTGACTATAGTCACTCTGTTGTCCTATAATATACTAGATCTTATTTATACTTTTAAAATATGTTTTGTACCCATCAACCATCCTCACTGCCCACTCCAACTATCCTCCTATCCTCTGCCAACCATTCTTCTACTCACTGTCTCCATGAGTAGAGGCATTGAACTCATGGAGTTCAATTGTTTTAAAGTCTCACAAATATGTGAGAACAGCAAAGTTTGTGTATCTGTGTCTGGCTTATTTCATTAATGACCTCCAGTTCCATCTGTGCTGTTGCAAATGACAGGATCTTACTCTTTTTTTATGGCTGAATAGTACTCCATTATGTTTATGTGCCACATTCTCCTTTTTCCTCAATTAACCTGGATAGTTTCATTGATTTTACTGATCTTGTCAAATAACCAGTTTTCAGTTTCATCAATTTTCTCTATTAATTTCCTGTTTCCAATTTTATTGATTTTTTGCTCTAATTTTTATTTCTTAATCCTCTGCTTACTTTGGATTTTGTCTTCTCTTATTTTGGTAGCGTTCTTAAGTGGAAGTTTAGATAATTAATTTTAGATCTTTTTTTCAATACATGCATTTAATGCTATAAATGTCTTTTAAGTACTGCTTCTACTGCATTCCAAAATTTTAATAAATTTTATTTTCATTTTCAATTACTTCAAAATGTTTTCAAACTTTTATTGTTAACTCTTCTTTGATCTTTATGTTATTTAGAAATATGTTGTTTAACCTTTAAGTGTTTTGGGGTGTTTCAATTCTTTTTCTGTTATTGATCTCTGGTTTAATATCACTCTGTCTAAGAGAAGATGTATAATTTCTATTCTTTGAAATTTGAGATGTGTTTTATGACATTTAATGTGGACTAATCTGGTAAATATTCCATGTGAGCTTGAGAAGAATGTTCAATCTGCTGTTACTGGGTGAAGTGGTCTATAGATATCCATTGTATCTAGTTGATTAATGGAACTGCTCAGTTCAACTATGACCTTACTGATTTTCTCCTTGCTGAAACTATCAATTTGTGGTACAGCAATGCTAAATACTTAAACTATAATAGTGAATTCATCTATTTCTCCTTGCAATTCTATCAGTTTTTGCATTATATATTTTTATGTTCTGTTGTTACATGCATATACATTAAGAACTGTTATATCTTCTTGGATTATTGACCTCTTTAACATTATGTAATGCCCCTCTTTATCCCTAGTAACATTCCATGCTTGGAAATCTCCTCTGTCTGAAGTTAATACAGCTATACAGCTACTCATGCTTTCTTTTGATTAGTGTTATTATGGGGTATCTTCCCTTATCCCTTTACTTTATGTCTGTTTTTACTTAAAATAAGTTTCTTATAGACAACGTCTAGTTAGATGTTAGTTTTTGATCTACTCTGACAATTTCTGTCTTTTAATCCGTGTGCTTAGGCCATTGACATTTAAGATGATTATTGATATATTTAAATTAATTTCTACCGTATTTGTTACTATTCTCTATTTTTTAGGGAGGATCTTCCAAACATTTTCTGCCCTTTGTGGTTTTAATTGAGCATTTTATGTTGTTCAATTTTCTCTTCTTTCTTAGCAAATCTATTATTCTTCTTTAAAATTTTTAAGATAATTGCACTAGTATTTGTGTATACATTTATAAGCAATCAATGTTCATTTTCACATAATGCTATGCAACTTCACATGTGGTGCTAGTACCTTATGTCTAACTTCTCCCTCATTTTTTCATTCTCTTAACAGTGTGCTTCCAACATCAAATGGTTTTAACTTCTCTAAAATCCAACTCACACTCACCAATTTTGTTTTTCTGGATCTTGCTTTTGATGTTCTATCTAAAAGTCTCATCATCACACTCAAGGTTACACAGATATTCTCCTGTTTTCTTCTAAAAATTTTTGTCTTTTTTTTTTGAGACGGAGTCTTGCCCTGTCACCCAGGCTAGAGTGCAGTGGCGCAATCTTGGCTCACTGCAACTGCTGCCTCCTGGGTTCAAGCAATTCTCCTGCCTCAGCCTCCCTAGTAGGTGGGGTTACAGGCGCCCACCACCATGCCCAGCTAATTTTTGTATTTTTGGTAGAGACAGGGTTTCGCCATTTTGGCCAGGCTGGTCTTGAACTCCTGACTTGGTGATCCACCTGGCTCGGCTTCCCAAAGTCCTGGGATTACAGGTGTAAGCCAGAAATTTTACAGTCTTAATTTTATATTTAGTCTATGGTCCATTTTGAAGCCATCTTTAATAAAGGTGTAAGGTCTGTGGCTAGTTTCATGTTTTGCACGTGGATGACCATTTGTTCCAACACCATTTGGTAAAAAGATTGTCCATTGAGTTGTCCTGGCACCATTGTCAAAGATCAGAACTGTTCCATTGTTGTCTGTGTCTATTCTTAACAATTTCACAGTGTCTTGGTTACCTAAGAATTATAGAAAGTCTAAAAATTAGTTAGTGTGAGTTCTCTAGCTTTCTTTTTGGCTTTTGTTTTATCATGTAAACTTAAGAATCCAGTTTTTGACAGCTACGAAATAGCTTGCTGAGTTTGTTTTTTAATTTTTTAAATTTATAACTGATACATAATAATTGCATATGCATGTGAGGTACAATGTAATACATGGAAGCATAGTATGATGATCAGATGCATATAAACATAGTGGAATGATCAAATGGGAGTAATTATCATACTCCTCACTTTTAAAGTGTATCATTTCTTTGTGGCGACAACATTCAAAATCTTTCTAGATTTCTTGAAATACACACATCGTGGTAATTTTTTTTAACCACAGTAGATTTAGGATTTGTTGATACTTTCTGTATCAACTGACATGATCAGATAATTTTTATTCTTTGCCAAATTGATGTTGGTTATATCCAGTGATTTTCAGATGTAACACTTTGCATTGGAATAAATCAGCTGGATGAGATATTATTGAATCTATTGATGAAGATGGAAAGAATTGGCATTGTAAGAGAAGCGAGTCTTCCAACTATTCATGCATAGTCTATATCCATGAGTACAGACTATGTTTTTTTTTTTTTTTTTTTTGAGACGGAGTCTCCCTCTGCCACCCAGGCTGGAGTGCTGTGGCCGGATCTCAGCTCACTGCAAGCTCCGCCTCCCGGGTTCACGCCATTCTCCTGCCTCAGCCTCCCCAGTAGCGCCCGGCTAGTTTTTTTTTTTTGTATTTTTTTTAGTAGAGACGGGGTTTCACCGTGTTAGCCAGGATGGTCTCGATCTGCTGACCTCGTGATCCGCCCGTCTCGGCCTCCCAAAGTGCTGGGATTACAGGCTTGAGCCACCGCGCCCGGCCGGTGACTATGTTTTAATTTAATTAAATTTCCTTTGATTTAGTGTTTTGTAGTTTTCTGCATATATATTCTGTATACATTCTGTTAAATTTATATCTGAGCATTTCATTATCTTGGTGCTATTGTAATTGTATTTTAAATTTTCAAATATCAAATTTTTCATTGTTAGTATATAGAAAAATAATTAAGTTTTGTGTGTGCATATACATACACATGTGATATATATGTAAGCATACATATATACATAAGCATATATATAAGCATACATAATTTAACACATTGCTGCTATAATTATTTTGAACAGTGTATGTTAGATCAATTAAGAGCAGGATAATAAAATATTTTATTTTAACTTCAGTTATTTATTCTTTGATGCTCTTCCTTTCTTTATGTAGATCTGGCTTCTGACCTATATAATTTTTCTTCTTTCTGAACATCTTTTGATAATTCTAGCAAGGGAGGTCTATTGGCAACAAATTCTTTTAATTTTTGTCTTAGAAAGTCTTTATTTTTCCTTTACTTCTGAAGGATAATTTTGCATAGCAGAGAATTCTAGGTTGGTGGATTTTACTCTCAACACTTTAAATATTTCACTCCATTCTCTTCTTTCCTGCATGGTTTCTGAGATGTCAGACATAATTCTTATAATTTTCTCTCTATAGGTGAAATGTTTTTCTCATCTTTCTTCTTTCAAGATTACTTTTTTTTTAGTCTTTGATGTTCTGAGGTTTGAATATGGTATGTTTACGTGTATTTTTTTTTACCTTTATTCTGCTTGATAGTCTCTGAGATTCCTGGATATGTGATTTGATGTCTGACCTTAATTTAGGGGAAATCTTCAATTATTATTCTTTAACATATTGCTTCTGTTTTTTTCTCGCTTCTTTTTTGTGAATTTTCATTACCCATATGTTATACCTTTTGGAGTTGTTCCACTGGTTTTGGACTATTCACTGTTTTGGCCAGCCTTTTTTCCTCTTTTCTTTTCAGTTTTGGAAGTTTCTATTGTCATACTCTGAAGCTCAGAGATTCTTTCCTCAACCATGTGCAGTTTACTAACGAGCTCATCAAAGGCATTTTTCATTTCTGTTATAGTGTTTTTAATCAGTGGCATTTCTTTTTGATTCTCTCCTAGAATTTTCATCTCTCTGCTTACATTATCCATCTGTCCTTGCATGTTTTCTACTTTTTTATCATTCAAGCCCTAAGCTAATTAATCATAATTTTAAAAATTCCCATCATATAATTTCAACATTCTTACCATATTGAACTCTGGTTCTCAGGCTTCTCCAGGCTCCTCCAACTATGTCTTTGCTTTTTAGTATGTCTTGTAATTTTTTGTTGAAAAATGTAGATGATGTATCAGGTAAAAGAACTGCAGTAAATAGGACTTTAGTAATGTAGTGTTAAGGTGTTGGTACCTTGACAGTTTGTCAGGTACCTTGCTTCTCTGACAGATCTAAAAAAATTTGCTGATTTTTCAGTTTGTTCAGCTTTTTGCTTATGATTAGGATGGAGTGGTGATTTCTAAACTTTTTATATGATGAACCACAAAACAGAAGTTTCTAGAATATCTTTGTTTTTTTCATTGGAAATTCATGCTAATAAAAATCTCATCTTTTTAGGATGTTTCAGGAATTCATAAAATATAAAGTATGTAGTGAAAGTGCTTTATATATAACAACATGAATATGTGGTTAAAGCAATTGAATACACACATATTTACATATACATATTTCATATAATTATCATATCATTGTCTATAAATAGTCCCATTTCTAGCATAGAAACACTTAATACATAGTTGCTATCATTATTTTCACTCACAATTATTACTGTCATAACATGGAGTAATACATGTAAAATGCATTCATAGTCATACATTTTTTAAAGTATGAATTGGTTCTCTGGTTTTCTGTGAGATAATTTCAGCCTTTTTATTGCTTGTTAGCAATCATATCAGAAGGTGAGACAAAAAAGAGAGGGGAGACAAAGCCTAGAGATAGCCAGTGTTCATGATTATCATCAGCTTCTGAAAATGCTTAGTGAGGCCGCCTATCAACTTGAACATGGAAAAGGGTTAGGTCTAGAAAATGTATATGAGTTTATTTTCTCCATGAAATTACTTTACAGAGGGTAGCATTAAGAATTGGTGCTAGTATACATATGTAACAAACCTGCACGTTATGCACATGTACCCTAGAACTTAAAGTATAAAAAAAAAAAAAAAAAGAATTGATGCTTCAAATATTTGCAACTTTTTTCTAGCACAATCATAATATTAAATCTTAATTTCTAGCAAGACATTGGGAGGTTCTTTTTCCATGATATTCTTTATGTCCTTTCAGATGTTAATTCAAATTGAAGATTTCTTTCTCATATCAAAGAAACCAGCTTAAGGCAAGGCTTACCTTAAAAAATGTGTGTGGCAATTAAACCACACATGCTAGGAAACAACTCTAAGTTGATTAAATGTTTAGCGTTTACATTCTGAGAAGAGAGAACAGTAAGCTGGATTTTTAGGGAGAGGCTATTATAGCTTTGTTTTCTTTGCTTTGCTCATTTAGTCTCTTAAGGGAGTGCAAAAATTAGGTTTTCTTTTGCTTTATAACTTTCACATGGCAGCAAGCCTGCTGACCTGTCTTTGCTCTGCTGCATCAAGTCTCTCAAATGCTCCCTTGACCCTGATGATATTAAGTATCAAGGATTTTTTCTTTGAAAGTCCTTTAGCATGAATCTCAGCAGCCACCAAGTTTCTGGCAAGCTCTAGATATATTTTGTAGTCTCCCTTTAAGACACTCTAAGGCCTGAAAAATGATAAATATGATAATTTAGATGGTACAAAAGTGACATCCACAGAACTAATGACTTACATGATATTATCATGCCTTTTATTCGTTACTCGGACAATGAATATTAATTTTCAACTGAGTGCAAAGCTATTGTTATTTATTTTATTCTTGGTTAAAATCCAGGACAGGTGGGATGCCTGATTGCTATGTTTTATCATTTTGAAGCTACAAAAATAACATGAAACTGGGACAAACAAAATACTTTGTACATAAACGCAACGATGGATAGGACAGGCTAGGGATCCTCATCACACCAAGTGACACTGAGACCACAGAGAACTATTTTGTCTTCTGGATATGCCCAATGTTATTGGATTTGAACTAGGTTAAAGGGTCACTGTCCAAGAGAAGTAAATGATATGACCTAGGTTTTGTGACTGCATGTAATTTTTTCTCTGTCTGCAAGAAGCTGTTATAATGTGCTTACCACAATATCGGAGGCAGATTTTTACTGAATAATTTCTCCCCACTGAAAAGTGTTCAATAATTATAACCTCGGAGAAAAACCCCTTTATGATAGGAAACAAAGGAAATGCCAGAAATCACAAATAAAGAAATTAAAATTCTCTGTACCAACCAGTTAGAATTAACCACTACTAAAATTTAGCATGTCTAATCATAATTTTCTCTTTTTCCATGTAATCAGGATTATATTTTTCATAATGTACATTCTTTTATATTTTAGGAAATTATTTTTATTCGTTTATGCATCCTTTAAAGAGACATATATATTACATGTACATATTATAAAATATTTAATCAATCCATGTATTTGCATATATATTTAGTTGCTCATTTGTAACAATTATCAAGAGAACTTTGACTAATCTCCACAGAAGAAACCATTTTGGAATACATTTAATTGCATTATTACACAAATCTCTATGTATGTAAATGGTTTGGGACCAAAAGTGAAATGCTGGATGATGTGATTATGGATGTTTTAAAGATTTCAATACATATTTCAAAATTTTGATTCAGAAAATCTGTGCAATTTTTCCTCTTACCTATAATGTGTGAGTGCCAGTGTCAGCGTACTGAAATACACTGCAGAAAATTAAGTGAATCCTTCACCCCAATTCTACAGAGTAGGTGTACCGTGAAAGATACTTACATTTTGAATTTTGAAGTAAAAACTGAAATGTAATGGTGATTTTTAATTTAAAAACAAATTAGTAAGTAGCAAATATGATAAGAATTGATTTTAAATGATTTTAAAAGGAAAAATAATCCTTTAAAGTTTGGGAATACGTAATTCAAGCTTGAAATTGAGGAAGGGGTAGAAGACATTAGGTGGTATTTCTCTTTAATTATCCCTTAAAAGCAAGGAATTTTGGGGAAACATAGAGCTATTAATCTGATGAGGAATTGTCTCAATACTACTGAGAAGGCAAATCGATCAGCCTCATTTTCCCTTTTCATAAGGAGAGCAGTTACTCCTTATTGTATGCAAGACTATAAAAAGGTTTAAACACAGCAATATGTGTCTGCAAATTACAACAAGAATCACTGCAAAATCTTTAGGGGAATTATTAAAGATGAAGATTTTTAGTGAACTGGGAAAGTAAGAGAAGCACATAATTCTATCAAAGATCTATTGTACAAGTTCTACTTACAAATGGGGGTTGGAATAAGAAAATTTATCTTTTAAACCACATACTTTTATGTGCAAACATTTATATGTGACATGCAAAACTCAAATATAAACTTGAGAGTCCAAGTACATTATGGTTTGAATTGTTCATAAATATATACCAAATTTTCATACCGGAACTGTTTGTCTTTTTAATGGGACAGAAAAGTTAATTTTGTTAAAAATTTTGGTGTAAATGTTTCTGTTTTTCTTTAGGTTTCACGTCATAATGCAATTTGACAGTCTGTATATGCAAATTCAGTTCAATAAGCAGCTCTTTACTGAGTGTCTAAGTTGATAGTACAGCTGAGTTAGTTGATAGTTACATTGTACGGTAGGAGATAGTTGTAAGATAGAATTATACGTAGCATAAAAAAAGAGAGAGACTTCAAAGATAATTACCCATGACAATATGGCACTATTGTACAATATTCACTTACTGAAAGGACATGATTTGTTCAAATTGTTAATACCATCCCTGTATTGCATTCTAGAGCCCCCATTAGGTACTACTCATTGAGATTTTTCTTTATATCCTCGCTTACAAAGGGATAATGGTTACAACATCAGCAGAATCAACAGAGATAGCAATTCAGACCTCGTAGGAAAAGATTACTTAACTCCTTTAGTGAGAGAGGCTTCTTTTGCTTCCTTTTCTCTGTCAAAGATTTTATAGCATTTATTAGAATATGCGGAACATAGCTTTGATTCAGATTTTTAAAAGTACATACATATGTTAACTAACATATTTATTAAATTACTGTTATGTCAGGCATTTTGCTGAGTGCCAAGCATGCATCATGTCTGCACTTTAATTTCATAGAAAAAGAAAATAATCACAACAAAGGTTTATAACATACTATGTGGCAGGCATTCTTCCAAGACTTTTACATGATATCTTATTCAATCCTCTCGAAACCCTGTAGAAAAGATACTATTATTATACCTCTTATTTATTTATTAATAAACTAAGATGCAAAAAGGACAATGTCACAAACCTAGAAATTGGTGTGCCCAGTGTATTCATCCATTTTCACACAGCTGTAAGTACTACCCGAGACTGGGTCATTTATAAAGAGAAAAAATCTAATTGACTCATAATTACACATGGCTGAGGAGGCCCAGGAAACTTTAAATCATGACAGATGGTGAAGGGGAAGTAAGACACCTCTTACATGGTGGCAGGAGAGAGAGTGCAAAGGGTTAGTGTCACACTTTTAAACTATCAGATCTCATGAGAATTCACTATCATGAGAATAGCATAGCGGAAACTGCCCGCATAATCCAGTCACCTCCTACCAGTTCCCTCCCTAAACACCTGGAGATTGCAATTTGAAATAAGATTTGGGTGGGAATACAGAGCCAAACCATATCACCCAGAATTCATTCTCAGGCAGTCCGAAGCTTCTTGTTACTAATGCAAATTTCTGCAGCCAGCTTGAATTTCTCTTCACAAAATGGGATTTTCTTTTCTATCTCATTGTCAGGATGCAAATTTTCTGAACTTCTGTGCTCTGCTTTCCTTACAAAACTGAATGCCTTTAGCAGCACCCAAGTCACCTCTTGAATATGTTGTTAATTAAAAATTTCTTCTTCCAGATGCCCTAAATCATCTCTCTCAAGTCCAAAGTTCCACAAATCCCTAGGGCAAAATGCCACCAGTCTCTTTGCTAAAACATAACAAGAGTCACCTTTGCTCCAGTTCCCAACAAGTTCCTCTTCTCCATCTGAAACTACCTCAGCCTGGGCCTTATTATTCATATCACTATCAGCAATTTTGTCAAAGCCATTCAACAAGTGTCTAGGAAGTTCCAAAGTTTCCCACATTTTCCTGTCTTCTTTGAGCCCTCCAAACTGCTCCAGCTTCTGCGTGTTACCCAGTTCCAAAGTTGCCTTCACGTTTTAGAGAGTCTTTTCAGCAACACCCCACCCCTGTACGTTTTCATGCTATTGATAGAGACATACCCAAGACTGGGCAATTGACAAAAGACAGAGGTTTAATTGGCTTCCATTTCCACATGCCTGGAGAGGACTCACGATCATGGTGGAAGGCAAGCAGGCAGAAGTCACATCTTATGTGGATGGTGGCAGGCAAAAAAAAAAAAAAAAAAGAGTTTGTGTAGAGAAACTCCTGTTTTTAAAAAACGTCAAATTTTGTGAGAGTCATACACTATCACAAGAACAGCATGGGAAAGATCCATTCCCATGATTCAATCATCTCCCACCTGGTCCCTCCCACAACATGTGGGAATTATGGGAGCTACAAGATGAGATTTGGGTGGGGACACAGAGGCAATCCATATCAACAGCTTTGTAACTCAAATCAGATATATATTTTTAAATTGCTCTTTCTGAAAAATAATGTAACTAATTTCGGGGCAAAATTTTTATATAGAATCTTATGGTAACATATTAAGTTCTGATTCTAGCCCTGCTGTAATTTTATTTCTGTATCTTAACTTTGTATTGCCAAATTTCTTCAGTTTTAAAATGAATCTGCTTTTATTGTTTGAATTCTATATATGTCTACAAATAGTTAACTAATTTATTTTGGAAAAAGATAGCATACATAAAGAAATCTGGAAAACCATCATATTGGTTTCACACAACAACTTTACTGCCCTGTTAGGTAGGTGTTTTAAAGCTGTAAACTCCAAGATAGACAGATTCAAAATGATTTGATCAAGACCACACAGCTTTTTATTCACAATTGGACTACACAATTGGACTAATTGTTAAAACCCTTTCATTCAGCATTCATTCAACAGATATTATTGATTAAAAACATCAATTCTTTTTCTACTATTTGGTCCTATCTTTTGTTAACAAAAGCAAGTTGGTAATGTTGGTGTCACTCAGGTCTTTGTACAAAATGTACAGTAATGACAGCATAGTGGATGGTTAGATTCCAATGTCTAATATTAGCTTTGGTGACAGTAACAGATCATACCTATGTCATAGGTATGATCCATAAGCTTAAGTGCAGATCACTGCTCTCAGAGATCTACTGGTGAAAATTATGTCTGACACAGTGCAATGTAGAGGTACATGCTCCGGGATGGTAGCCATTAGCCACATGTGATTACAGAGCGCTTGAAATGTGGCTAGTCTTAATTGATATGTGCTGTATTTTATAATACACAAACCAGATTTTGAAGACATAGTAAGGAAGAAGAATGCAAATATACAGCTAATAAAATCTATATTGATCAAAAATTGGAATGACAATATTTTAGATATATGTGGCTAAATCAAATATATTATTAAAATTATTTTCACCTTTATGCTTGCCTTTTAAAATGTAGTTATCAGAATATTTAAAATGATATACATGGCTCACATATTTGAAAGCACTGAACTGGAACACACACACACAAATGTAACTTTTGTTTCCTAATTCTCTCTCGTATTTGGCTATTTTATAAAAGAGATCACAGAATAGTGTAGCTACAATCTGAAAATCCAGCCATTTTGAAATAGCATTTCTGCTCATGAAAAATCCTTAGAAGTGGAATAGAGTAAAAGAATTTGCATTTTTGACATTTTGATAGCTAATCCCAAATCATCTTACAAACTACTATACCAATATATATTCTTAACAACAGTCAACAGGAATATATATTCCACATCACTGCCTAATATTGGATATTTTCAGTAATTATTTTTTCCCGTGCTCAAAAACATGTTTTTTTGGTTAAATTTGTATTTCTATGATTATTATTAGTCATTACTTTTAGTAATAGTACTTCTACGATTCGTTTCTATTAGGTTCTTTTAATTTTTTTTAAATTATTGAGTAGTTGGACCTTTTAATATAGTTTATATATTTTTCCACTAAATATTATAGCATTAGAAAATAGTTCCACCAATCATAGCACAATTCTTTACTCTTTAATACATTAGAAGTCTTGTAACTCATAGTTTTGGCAGGGAAGATTTTCATTTATTTCTGTGGTCACATTTGTGGGTCTTTTTTTCTCTATGGCTTCTTGTATATATATGGCTTGGGAAATACCATCCTCCTAATAAAATTACAATATTATTATTTTATAATTCCTTCTAACATTGTTTTTTAATTGACATATAGGTTTTAAACCATGCAGAATTTATTTCTGTGCATGTTGCAAAGTGAAACTCTAACTTAAGTTTACAATTCTTACACGTATACAGATTACAAATTAGTTTTGTGTTATAAATTGAAAAACTTATTCTTTTTTTATTTTAAATGTGATTTTATTATATACTAAAACTCTCATATACTGATGCATCTATTTCTGCATTATTAATTTTTGAATTGATTATTTTGCTTATTCTGCATTCATATCATACTCTTTTAAATTCTCTTGACTTAAAATTATATCTCTAGTAGAATATGTTTACCCTCACTGTTCTTCCCTTTAAACTTATGCTTTTTTTTTTGGAGGCCAAGATGGGCAGATCATGAGGTTAAGAGATGGAGAGCATCCTGGCCAACATGGTGAAACCCCGTCTCTACTAAAAATACAAAAATTAGCTGGGTGTGGTGGTGCATGCCTGTAATCCCAGCTACTTGGGAGGCTGAGGCAGGAGAATCACTTGAACCCAGGAGGCAGAGGTTGCAGTGGGCCAAAAAAGTGTCACTGCACTCCAGCCTGGCGACAGAGTGAGACTCCGTCTAAAAAAATATGTATATATATGTACACACATACTTTTTTCCCCCTAATTTATTCCTTCCAGAACTTTGGAATCTGAAGGTCAAGATGCACAAATCATCTTACAAGTTTTTTATTTTCATTACCTTTGTGAGAATCATCATTTAAAAATATTGAGTCTTCTAATCTAGAATGTTATATATCTCTACTTTTCTCAAGTGGGTATCTCCTTATTAAATATCCTTATTTATTTTAGTTAATTATCTATTTTAAGACTTCAATTGTGATTGTAATTTTCCATTCTTTTTAATTGCATTATACTGTTGTATAGAAACATATTTATTTTGTATGTTAAACTGGTATTTATCTTCTCTGGTATGTGTATTTTTCTTTTTCTTCATGTGTCATTGTATTAGCTAGAATATTTAGCATAATGCTATAAAGTTGCAACATATGTGATCATCTTTGAGTCATTCTTAACATAATGTTTACACTGTTAAGAATTTTTCTTTTGGATTTCTAGTAATACTTGTAATTTCTAGTAGTATGAAGTAAAGAAAACTTATTCTTACATAGAGACTAGAAAACTTTAGTTGATTTCACTGGTTAGGAAAAAATATAATAGCTTTTAATTTTTCGTTTTTATTTTTAAAATTTTATTTGTTTTTATTTATTGATTGATTTTTATTAATTTATATTTTTAGACAGGATCTCATTCTGTTGTCCTGGCTGAGTGCAGTGGTACTATCATGGCTCATCACAGCCTTGATCTCCTGGGCTCAAGCAATCCTCCCACTTTAGTGTCCCAAGTAGCTGAAACTATAGGCATGCGTCACCACAGCTGGCTAATTTTTAATTTTTTTGTAGAGACAGAGTCTTGCTATGTTGCCCAGACTGGCCTTGAATTCCTGGACTCAAGCAATCCTCCTGTCTGAGCCTCCCAAACTGCTGGGGTTATAGACATGAACCACTGGGCCCTGTCCAATTTATCTATTTTCAATGAGTATGCCTAGATCCATACATCTATCATCAAGCTAAAACCCTTCCTTAAAGATTTGTCCCAGGTACTGTTTCCCGAAGAAAGCTTTTAAGTGCTCCTAGGGTGGGACCAATGCTATTTCACTTTTTCCACTTTGTACATAGTTCTCATATGTAACTTATTTATGTATTTTTCTTGTCCCTCTTTTGTTAGAGAAAATTTAGTAGATTTCACTTACAAAAAGAAAATATTGTTTATTTTTGAGTTATGAATATTTTACTTTTCTTCAAACTTTTTTTTGTTAATTATATCATTAAAAAACTATTTAAAGAGCATATGTGACTCTTTTCCATAGCACTATGAAAAGTTCCTAACATAGAAATGTATCATTGTAATTGATTTTAGAAATCATTAAATTAGTCTCATCCAGAGCATCTTTTAATATCTTTGCATTATCAATAATCATGTTTTATCACAATGTAATGAATAGTATATTATCAATTCATTTTAAGTGATTTTATATATTTTATTTAAAAATTTCAAACACAAACATAATAAAACAGTTAATACATATTTGTCACTTAGTCGTCATTAATGGAACATTTTATGTCACTGCTTGTCATATGTATTGAACATGTATTTGTCTTAATCCATCATTCACACGTTCACCATTTTCTTAACTGATTTCAGAAATCAATATCTCTTTTCTTTGCCTCCCTTGTGAAGACCCTCTAATCTGTTCCTATATTGTAGTCACATTGATCCATCAGTCTCTGGCTTAAATCATTCCATGCCTCCCAATTGTTTTAAATATAAAATGTCCTTCCTGACTTACCCTGGCTTCTGCGTCTTGTTTTATCACTTGCCCCTCGAAACACATCTACTGACTAGCTGTCTTGAGTAGCTAGTACTCACTCACAGCTGAAGCTTTTCACATGCTGTCTGCCCTGTCTGCAGTGCTTTAATGTCCCCATTCTTTTCATCAGCATAATTTTTACTTGACCTTCAACATTTTTCAAATATTTAATTTTGGAGGATTTTTTGTTAATCTAGTATCTCCACCCCTCAACTCCTACCCTAAAAGGCCACATTAATTGTCCCTTTGATGCTTTTACAAAACCTTACACTGAACTTTATGAAAATCCTAATTACTGTGCAGTATACTTTCATTATCACTTGTATTTCTCTCCCATTAGACTGAGATCAGAATTGTGTATTTTTCTCTTTGTAAACACAATGACTGGGCAGTTTCTGGCACATAGCAGATGCTTGGGGAATGTTGAGTGCACAGAATGCTTATTTCCCTGTTCTAAGAAGCTTTCTTTGCCTTCTCCAACTGATTGTCTCTTACTCCTTTATAACATTGATAGCCAGCATCACACACCATCACACTAAAATATATGTTATCCTTGTGTGTGTATCTCTAGAGTTACACACTTCTTAAAGAAAATCTCTGATGTCTGTTTCTCCTGTCTCTTTGGTAATATGTAACTCAGATGCAACTCATGGCCCATATTCATAAGGTGAGCCATATTTGAAAACTCAGTGTTGAATAGCAAAATGAGCAGAAGTAGGTTCACTTCTGGATCTCTCAGTTACTGTTTCACCTTGTACATCTTGTTTAGACTCTGTGGGCTTTAGTTTCCTCATCCATCACTGGACATTATGTCATTTACTTCACAGATCTGGTGCCAATTTAGCAAAGTTAATGTTTATAAAATGTTTAGAGCAGTATAGGTCACATTTATCTAACTTGTATCATGTCAGCCTCAATTACAGAATATGAAAACATTAATATTTTCACATTATGCATAAAATTTGACATACTACAAATATTTACTATGGCCAGTGAATTATTGGTTGTTATTCTTGCTATATGACAATATAACTTTAACTGGTAAACTAAAATATCTACTATTCTTTGTTAGCACCTTAAAAATCTTACTATTGATTATGTGCAACAAAACTTTCAAGGGATTACTAGAACTATTATTCTTATAATTTAAAGCTTTATTTATACTATATAATAATTTCATCCAGATGCTCGTTAATTCATGTGCTATTGCTTCCCCTATAAAAACATCAAAAATTAGTTACTTTGGAATTCATGTCAGAGAGTGAAAAAAAAAACAAAAAACACTAAGAAGAGGCCAAGCACGGTAGCTCATGCCTGTAATCCCCGCACTTTGGGAGACTGAGGTGGGAGGATCACTTTAGGTCAAGAGTTCGAGACTAGCCTGGCCAACATGGTGAAATCCTGTTTCTATTAAAAATACAAAAATTAGCTGGATGTGGTGGTGCACGCCTGTAATCCCAGCTACTCAGGAGGTTAAGGCAGGAGCATTACTTGAACCTGGGAGGTGGAGGTTGTAGTGAGCGGGTATTATGCCAATGTACTCCAACCTGGGTGACAGAACGAGACACCATCTCAAAAACAAAAACAAGCAAATAAAAAACATAAAGAAGAATGCTAAGCTACCACCAAGTCAAAATGTTAGCTTAGGAGATAGTACTCCTAAATGTTACAGATAATGATAGAAAATATATCTATTTTTCAGTTTCCAAATGGTTATTTTATCAGATTGTTTGAACCTTAAATTTATCCTGTTTGTAATCCAAAATAGTTACCAGAAGTTTGCTGTTTTGTGTGTGTGTTTACTTTTGTTTTTTATTTGTTTTTATTTGTTATTTGTTGTTTTTCTAAACTCTTACGCACAATTTTCTGGGGTATTCAGACTGCCACAATACAAATCAGGAGAGGGCATTTTCTTTGTGCTGCCAATTCTGATCATTTAAATTTTGGTTTGTTTGGGTTGTGACTTTTTTGTTTTTGAAGTCTGCGCCCTTTATTTGTAACAATTTTACTTTTATTTTTCTGTATCCTCTAACTCCAGAGTTTTTTTTTCTCCCCTCTCCCCAACTTCTACATTCACAGTTGAGCCATATTATTAGGAAAGGCGCCTTGATGAAAAGATCAGGACGGGAGCTCTGACCTTTGGTCAGTGTTTTCCATCAAGTGACAAAAACAGACAAACAAACAAACAAACACCTAAAAAGCATCTTTCATCTTTTTTTTTTTTACATCTCTTGTGCTGCATCAGTAAAGCGAACTTTGGTTAGTTTTAGGAAATGCAACATCTAACCCCTGTTTTCTGGGAAAAAGAAGCTTCAGTGACTTGAAGTTGAGCATGTGGATACCACTTACTCACACACACTCATTTGCAGACTCTAAAAATCCCTCACCCTCCTTCTAGCCAGCAAGCATACAGCACCATGTGGCAAAGGTACAGCAAAGGTCGACTTGAGACCCAGGCTTCATCCTTCTCAGTAGCAAAGGCCACGCTGCCATTTACAACAAAGCACCACAGCTGAACCCAGTCCCTCCTCTTTTCCCAAACCAGTCATGCCAAAAGACAGAAAAAAAAAATTTTAGGGCATAAAACATATACTTTTATGTTTGTGAAAATTAACTTATATTCAAGCAGAAATCTTGTATAAAATGAAACAAAAATCGTGATGTGACTGTAAAATTGATGTTTCCACAGTCTGCCTCCTAGCCATCTTCTGTATTATGGCACAGAATTCTTGATGTTTGGGAAAAAGTGTAAAGATACAATTTGTACATCAAGCTTTTATTAAGCAGTAAATGCATGTTTCAAAGCCAAAATTACATTTTACTTTTTACAAATGCATGTACTCTAAGAAGATATTTCTTATACTTTTATGTTTATTAGTATGAGAGAATTAATCTTGAATCATATAGATTTTAATTTTATGCAAGCAACAAATGTTGTCAATCCTGAGAAAATTCTTTAAATATAGTAGACATTTAGTGTAAGGCATCTGACATAATTCTTCTTAAATTACAGGAAAACAAAAATAGCTACTGAATAGCTGATCTTGCTCGAAGTCAAAACTTAAGTTCCCTATGAACAATTTTTGAACTTCATGACTTAGTAGGAATAGTGTCATCTCTCCTGAGCCTTTCTGAATGCCTTTATCATATTAAAGCCCTCTCCTACTCCTTGCTGTGCCAAGCCAGCCATAGCCCTGGGGTGAGAGCAAGTTGCCAGGTGCTAAGACATCCCAGTCCCAGAAGCCAGTCGTCTCCTCTGCCACATCCATCAGTTCTCTCTTGGGACACAAGAAAGACATGCTTGGCCAGCTCCCCTAGTGCCTCTTGGTCCAGTTCTTTTCTGGTAGGGATAATTACTTGGGACTACAAGTAAAAGTCACATACAATTTCTCACCATTGCTTGAAAATTAGGTGCCAACCTCTAGCTGTAATCTTGTGAAATCATTTTATTTTGCAGCAATAATTTCAAAAGTTATCTGTTACCAGATATTAAAAGGTACACCATTCTAAAGACTCAATTTTTACATTATTGAAATGGCTTTTTCTCTTAATGAAAGTCCAGATTTTTTTTTTAGAACAAAAGAAACATTATCTTCTTCAGATGTCTTATTCTATAAGACAAAGGATATATAAATTATTTTTTCATGTTCTTTATGACTGTGTTTTTGCTGCATATTATTTAGCTGCAGTAAGAAATAAGCATGGTTAAAATTTTGCTGAATGCATTTATTCAAAGACACCACAAAATGTTATTTAGGACTCATTAATACAACCAAACCACATAGGGTAAGCCTGAAGATTTCATGATATCAGAGGGCTGATTGTTGTTGAGTTGCAAGTACCTCATTTGTGAAACATTCTACTGGTCCTTGAAATTGTCAGAAACCTCTGTAGCTCAAATGATACCAAGAATGTTAAGACAACAGGATGAGTTATTACACTTAATATATAGGTATAGTAAAAATCAGTTGCAGAACAGGATGGAAGACAGTATATTTTTCAGCTTCCATTAATAGATATGTGCATACATTTCCAAGACACTTAAGTACCACTACTTAGGTTTCTTTTTTTTAATATATTGCTAAATTTATCTTAGTGCATTAGCATTATAAGCCTCAAAGTTTCTTCCTTAAAAATATACTACCCATCTGCTTCTCCTATATTTTTATAGAGGCATTGCTTCTGAAAGTATAGAAACACTTTTCCTGTATCAGGGAAGGTTGGTTTGAGTAAATTAGGGTGGAGAACTGTAGCAATTATGTGAATTCTCTAGTTGAAACATGAATTATTTTTCCTGAAATGTTTGAATATATGTGTTAACAGCAAACCCACTGCTTCAGCCCACCTCACTTCCTTAGGTTAGTTTGCTTTAAAAACAAATAGTAAATAGTAACATCTGGATATTAGACATAGAGTAAATCCCATTTCAAGAATCACTCTGTGTACTATAACCCTTTTGCACTACAAAGCCCACAAAAGGGGAGTTTGACTGATAAAAACTGATACCATTTTTATTATGGACACCAGATGGCGCTCGTACATCTTGAATTGGCTTTGATCTTTCTGGTTTTAAAATTGTTCCCCTTTCTCCTTTTCAGTAAGAATTTGCTTAAAAGACTAAAGTTCATGTATGTTTTCTCTTATGTAAAACTTAATTGAAACCTTTCAAGTATTGATTAAAACTCACAGCCCATTTTCACATTTTGTTTAGCTTGATTGGACGATATTGTTGATGTCTATTGAAAATTGCAGGAATGACTATTAAGAATATCTGTGTTAGTGACCTGAGGGAACAGTCCGCACAGTCACTGTCTAATCATTTAGAAATTTAAATTACTTCAGAAATTATTCTCATTTTTGAAGCCATTTTTGTCCAGATTCCATTCTTCTGTCTTCAATGCCTTGTCAGTTAAAAAAAAAAAAAAAAAAAGAAAAAAAGAAAAAAGAAACACTGGTAACTAGGAATTACATTTATCCATCATCCACAAGAGAGCCCTGTCTATGTGCAAATGAGTTTCATGTGAAGCCTCATGGGTGCCTGAAATTATTCCTCTTACAAACACTCTCTTGTTCTGCTTCATTCTCACATTTCCAGATCAGTGTCACTTTATTCTGCTTAAACCATCAAACAGATAATAGCATACAATTAGTCACCTTATTATAGGAGCAGCAGCCATTGCTGCTTTCTCTCTCTCCCTGTCTCTCCACTCCATCTCTTTAAATTGATTAGCAACTTTTTACCTTGACGAGGGATGACACGTTATGAAAGATCTGTTCTATACTCAGTGGCTTTAACACAACCTTTGTTTGCCAGCCTTGAGCCTTTACAATAGTAGTCTCTTATTTTTCTGGGAATTAGAGTTCATCTACCACTGCTGAGATTTCATTATGTTTAAAGAGGAGCTCCCCAACCACTGCCAGCAAACAAGAAACATATACCTCTGCATTGTATATAATAGAAAACTGATGAAAATTAAAATTGAAAGGAACTTTTGCTTACTTTTTAAAATCCTTTATTGGTTATCTCTGTCTTTTAGTGGAAAGTTGTGGGGAAAACGCAAAATTATTAAATGCAATTTACAAAAAAGAGGCAATGATTACATCCTTTACAATCAAGTTGACTGTGAGAGTGAAGAGGGTTTTTAAAACCCTATCATATTTCCCCCATGCTAACATGCAAATTATTCCTCCCATGATAATGAGCACCTTATCTAGCTCAAGAGTTTTTCCGTGTGAATAGTTGAGAGGATTATTGACCAAAGGGTACTAATTGACTTTGTTATGCTAGTAGGAGCACATGGAATGCAATGAAAGGCTTAGAGCTCCAGGCCTCTGGAGAATTTTGATACTGTCTTTTTCAGAGGAATCTACATTACCTTTTGGAAGTATTCCCACACAAGCTACAAAAACGTATTTTCTTTGGAACAGTATCTTGGCAGCTCTTTTCTGAATAATAAACTTTTAGCAGAATTAAGCTTAAGATTAAAAGGATAAAAACAACACTTGTTAAAAATGTATCAAGATTAGGGAAATGTATCAGAGACAGGAGGGCTTTTGGATCATCTTTTCAACTGCTGTAACATTAGGTTTCTACAGTGGTCAATCTCCCACCCAGTTGAGGAACTGGAACTTCTCCAATTCAATGAAGATTTTCTAGAGAGCAGAGGTTTTGTGAGTGATAAGGAATAATACAAGATTACCTAACATAATCCTTACTGGGAGGGAGGGAGGAAGGGAGGGAAAGAGGGAGGAAGAAAGGAAAGGGAGAAGGAAGGAAGGAAGGAAGGAAGGAGGAATGAAGGAAGAAAGGAAGGAGGGAGGGAGGATGGAGGGAGGAAGGAAGGAAGGAAGAAAGGAAGGAAGGAGGGAGGGAGGATGGAGAGAGAAAGGAAGAAAGGAGTGAGGGAGGGAAGTGTCCTGACCTGCAGGACAGTCGAACAGACCGTGGAAGGGGGAGTGGGAATGGAGGAGACAAGAAAACACGAGAAATGGAGACAAGACAAATAGCCTGATCAAGTCTCGTTTAATGGTGGCAGTGCAATGCCTTATATAGGCTGGCAGGGGAAGAGGTTGGGCCAGGGCGGTAACAGGGGGCTGGGTTTTCTCAAATTACAATCACGCATGCGCCATTAATTGGTATTTTTCCCGGGCACAGAATTGCGCCTGCGCTGTAGGCTGCATAGCTTCCTGGGCGCAAAAAAGGTTGGCGCGCGTGGGAAAAGTTGTTAATGAAGAACCCGGAAATACGCCATCTTGTCTCTGATGATACGGAGCTTAAGCAACAGAAGCAGCGGCAATTTCCGGGCCTCATGGCTCCGGACAGGTCCCCCTTTTAATTTATATGTTATTGGTGGCTAGAAGATTGTCCCTCGGGAACTGCGCCTGTCTTAGGTTGGAGTAACACATCTCTTCACTGGTACCCGTCATGGGATTAGGCAGTAGCTATGACAGCCCTCCTGTCTTAGGTTAGTGAGAGATGACACTCTCTTACCCGTCATTGGCTGCCCAGTTCAGCGCACAGGGAAGGTGGTTTACGGCAAGCGTAAGTATGGACCACCATGATCTTCTTGTTTAAGGCGATGATGATGGACCTGTATGGGTTTGGCTTGGATGGCCTCGATTTGTTGCTAAATGAATGTCATGAGCTTATTGAAGATCACAGGTCCCAAAGAGAGTAAGAGCAATAGGCAAAGCAGGGGGCCCAAGAGTGGCATAAGATAGGGAAGGAGTCCATGGAACCCAATCCAAAACGGGTTATAGGCCATCTCTTTTCGTCGTCTTTCTAGGTCTTCTTGTAGATGCTTGATCTTATCTCTGACGATGCCGGACTTGTTGGCGTAGAAAGAGCACTTTTCCTGTAGAGCTAAGAAGATACCTCCCTGTTTGGCAGTTAATAAGTCTAGGCCTCTTCTATTTTGGAGCACTACTTCTGCCAGGGAATCTACTTGATCTTGTAGATCTTGTATAGTACTTGAGATGGCCTGCATATCTGAGATCAATTGGCGAGACAATTTGGTGTATTGAGTAACAGAGACCCCTAGGCTTGTAGCCCCAGTTGTTACGGCAGTAGTTATGCCTAATCCTACAAGTAAGGGGATAAATTGAATTGCCCTTTTGGCTCTTCCTAAAAAGTGATCTATAATTGGAATAGGTACAGGTTCATCTCCAGGGATAATGTCTATATCTGGCAGAAGAGTGGCTAAGACACAATGTCCTGTCCAGTTTACAGGCAAATAGGTATATGCTCTGTTATTGCCACATATAAAAACTGAACTCTTTGGGGCACACAGCGATTGGGAAATATTTGTTGTGATGGAGCAATTATTGAATTCAATGATTCCTACATCGATGTCATAGGTATTATTGAGGAAAGGGGAGTAGATGCAAGGGGAGTTAGAAAATTCTAGGGGCTGCACTTGAAGGGGAGGAATTATGGTGCAGGAAGTATTGGATGTATAGTTTAAGTCATTACTGGGTATGGCAAGAGGAACGGGATCTCCTAATTGTAAACATAGCCAGCAATCATTAGCTAGACTAGAGTTGGAATTATTGAGCAGATTATGAGTAGCAGTGAGGAGGTCAAAAGTCTGGGCATCAATTTTTTCTTTCCCTCGGATTTTGGGCAGAGCCAAAGGGTGGTAGCGAATTTCTGGATATAGAGATCTTTGCAATTCTTCAAGTTTTTTGGGCACCATAATTTCCCGGACCCTATCTTGTGGGCCCCCTCCGTCAGAGGTATGGAGAGGGGGATGAGTATTCCAGCAGACAGGCTGGCCTATTGTACCAGTGCAGCCAGCCACTTCAAGGTTATG
>NW_012122487.1:10577959-10583170 GCF_000951035.1 Colobus angolensis palliatus
GTTTTCGTAAGCTAGCTGTTTTACATAATCCACCCCTGACTCGGCATTTCCAAATATTCTGCTGGCCGTGGTTAAAAGTCTGTGTACAAAGTCTGCAAAGGGCTCATCAGGCCCCTGTTTGACCCCCGTGAGCGAAGCTCCTGGATCCACTCTAACAGGGAGTTTTCTCCAGGCTTTGGTAGCCGCTGCTTGGATTTGAGAAAACAGTCCGGGATCGTACTGCATCTGAACATCAGTTTCTGTGTAATTACCCGAGCCAGTTAGCACATCAAAATCCCAACCATTTCTGGCTTGTTGGTTTCTCTTGGCCTTATCTCTACAATTTTCATAAAATTCTGACTTCCAAATCAGATGGTCGCCTCCGGAAAGAACTGCTCTAACTAAGGTATTCCAATCTATGGGAGTGAGCCAATTTTCGGCCACAGATTTGACTATGGCCAGGGTGTACGGGGCAGTAGCTCCGTATTGCGAGACAGCGGTTTTTAGTTCTTTTATTACAGTAAATTCAAACCCATTGTGGTGTCTCCAGGCTCGGCCCTGCGCATCTGTAGTTTCAGTTACTGGAAAAACATCTCGAGGAGAGGAATCCTCCCTATCCCTACTACCAAGCGACCTTCCTTTTAGGACATGCTGTCCAGGTCTCTGAGGGTGAGAGTGTTTCTCTATTCCTTTAGGGTATCGAACGCTCTCACTTCCTGTCCTTAATTTCCGTAACCTAGTGATTAAATACTGATGTAGTTCTTTGAGCTTTATTTGCTCTTCAAGTTGTGCAATCTTTTCTCTAAGCTCCTCTTTTGGGTCTATTACTGCCATAACTGTGGGGGCAGAAGCCTTATTATAGGGAGGAGGATAAGTAAGAGTTTGTGGCCAGTCAGAATTATGATATTTTGCTGCCCCTTCCTCCAAATTATCCCAGTCTACTTCTGAACGGTTAAGGTTATTTTTACTTTTGTTTTCATTAGTTGTAGGTAAAACTGGGTATTTTTTTTGCCTTTTCCTTATTTGATGTTTCTATGCTTGTTATCGAGGGGGCCCCAGCCTCCTCTTCGTCGCTCTGTAGTGATATCAAGTCTATTTCTTTACTAGGTGTGGGTTTTTTGAGGTCAGTTTGGGAACTGCCTCTTAATATTTCCTCAGTCTGAGCAACTGCTGCCATTACCTCAGGATCTTTTTCTTTTCTATCTATTATATCCTTGATTAAGTTCCAATAAGAAAAAGCTGTCACCGGAACCTTTTCTGGACCAAAAGTAGTATAATAATCTTGAAAACAGTCTGCCACTCTACGCCACCTCTTTATGTCAATGGTTCCCTCTTGCAGAAACCAAGGGCAGGTATCTTTTACAAAATCAAAAAATCTAAACAAATCATTACTTTTAACCTTTACTCCTTGTGCTTTTAAAGCCTCTTTTAATTGCCCTACATAAATCTGATGCTGGCTTAATTCTTGTCCCATAATCAGACACTATTACTTACCTCTGGTTCCAACGCGGCAGGTTCCCGCGATGTCCGGAGGAGTTTCTTCCACTTTCACTTTCGGCTGACTTTAGTGCCTTCTTCCTCACTTTTTCCCCCATGTCCAGGTCCCTGTTCTAGGCGCCACATGTCCCGACCTGCAGGACAGTCCAACGGACCCTGAAAGGGGGAGTGGGAATGGAGGAGACAAGAAAACATGAGAAATGGAGACAAGACAAATAGCCTGATCAAGTCTCATTTAATGGTGGCAGTGCAATGCCTTATATAGGCTGGCAGGGGAAGAGGTTGGGCCAGGGCGGCAACCAGGGGCTGGGTTTTCTCAAATTACAATCGCGCATGCGCCATTAATTGGTATTTTTCCCGGGCACGGAATTGTGCCTGGGCTGTAGGCTGCATAGCTGCCTGGGCGCGAAAAAGGTTGGCGCGCGTGGGAAAAGTTTTGGCGCGCACGGGAAAAGTTGTTAATGAAGAACCCGGAAATATGCCATCTTGTCTCTGGTGATACGGAGCTTAAGCAACAGAAGCTGCGGCAATTTCCAGGCCTCACGGCTCCAGACAGGGAAGGAGGGAAAGGAAGGAAGGAAGGAAGGAAGAAAGGAAGGAAGGAGGGAGGGAGGATGGAGGGAGAAAGGAAGGAAGGAGTGAGGGAGGGAAGGAGGGAAAGGAAGGAAGGAAGGAGTGAGGGAGGGAAGGAGGGAAAGGAAGGAAGGAAGGAGTGAGGGAGGGAAGGAGGGAAAGGAAGGAAGGAAGGGAAGAGAGGGAGGGAGGAGGGAGGGAGGAAGGAAGGAAGGAGGGAGGGAGGAAAGAAAGAAGGAGTGAAAATAACTAATCTTGAATCGTATGGGTTTTAATTTTATGCAAGCAACAAATGTTGTCATTCCTGAGCAAATTATTTAAATATAGTAGACATTTTTTAACACTGGGATGAACAAAATGGAAAAATATTGGAGGACTTTAGAGGAGAGGAAGATCAATATTATTAGGCTATCTGTATTTTCTAACTGTCCTTATCAAAGTTGAGCTCCTACCCTCCCACAGAGATTGGGAGTCAGGGGCTCTACCTTTCTTGATTACATTTCATATAGGTGGGTCCCAAGTCCTTGAGAAAGATTTTCCTGAGTTGTATAAAATTTACATCTTAAAGGGGCAGAAAAAGAATTTACAATTTCAAGTTTTCTAAACACTCTAAGAAAAGGGTAGTCAGGGGCTTATAGTTGGGAAGAGCCTCTAAAGTTTAATCAAGCTGAGGGAGATATTAGACTAGATTGGTCAATGCCAACAACCTCTGATAAAAACATACCTGAAGCTCCTCCCTCTGCCTTTTCTATGATAAAGCTTTCCCATTTTCCTGCCTACCTTTCCATCTCTGCTAAACACAAGCGTTAGTGTTGCAGGGCTTTTCCTTAGTTCAGCAAAAGATGAGGTCCTTGTCACATGGCCACAAAAATTTAGGCTTGCAGACAATCTGAAGGGTTAGTAAGGCAGGGTTTTATTGGGTGAAAAGGGAAACAGGGACCCTCCATGAAGCCAGAGTCCCTGCTGGTGCACTTCCCACATCGCAGTTTGAATTCCAGATCCACACAGGAAGAAGAGGGGCCAGGCTCCTCCCTGCTGCAAATGGCTTAGAACGTCTGGCTCCACCCCAGCGCACATTTCTCCAAGTACACGGGCTGGTTGGAGTTTTTCTGGGGAACCCTTCCCACCTGGCAGTCTCAATAGTGTCTGACTCCCTTGCTTTAGCAAGCTCCAAATAAAGAGTTCCTGCTTATTTTCATTTGGGTTGTCTTCTTTAATTGCCAAACTGGAAAATATAAAAATTTTCTGTAATGGAGATCTTCATCTTCAGACATATTCAACCATTTTACATGTCATGTACCTTAGTGTATTTTATGCTGCTGAAACAGAATACCATAGACTGGGTAATTTAAAAAAAAAACATTTATTTCTTATAGTTCTGGAGGTTGGGAAGTCCAAGATTGAGAAGCTGCACCTGGTGAGTAGCTTATTGCTCTTTCATCTCATGGCAGAAGAGAAAAGAGGGAAAGAGCAAGCAAAAGATCAAACTCTTAGCTTCAAGCCTTTTTATAAACAACATTAATCCATTCATGAGTGTGGAGCCCTTGCGACCTAAACTTCTCGTATTATGCCCTATCTTCCAGCATGTTGGGGATTAATTTTCTAATGCATGCTTTCTGGAGAAAACATTCAAACTATAGCATAGTGATTATTATAATTATAACAAAAACAGAAACAGGTCTAAGGAAAATGATGTTTCTCCATATTTCAAATTAATAAAGCATTCTACTGAATTGTAAATTTAGGAATATTATTTCTGTATATTTTTATTGGATAACCTTTTACCCATGTCTGCATCTTTGCTCACAAAAAAACATATCCTGCAAAATACCAGTAAATTATATATTATAAGTTAATAAATGCAAATGATAGAGGGAAGGGTAAAGAGAATCCAGAGTGTGGCACAGGTGGAGTGGGTTGTTTTAAATAAGTAGATCTCAGGTGCATTTCATTGAGAAGGTGAAATTTGAGCGAAGTGTTAAAGAAAATTAATCATGTGGCTATCTTGGGTGTGAAACGAAATAGAACCTTGAAACCTCAAACTCACTAAGCCAAAGGGAAAGTTAAGCTTGGGAACTGAGTTGTGCAAACAGACACAACTTTTATCCCAAACAGACAGCTGTAATTTCACAACCCTATGTTGTGCCTCATATATAAGCCTGGTTCCTATAATCACTGGAATTCACATATCTCCCCAAAGGGACTCCCTCACAAATGGCTCACAAGGAAATTTTTTGAGGGCCCCAAAGTCTTTCAGAACATACATCCTTTCCTGTAAACTAGTCCTAAAACAGAGTCCTGTTAAATCTCACCCTGAAAATGTCAAAACCAGCTTATCTTCATAGGTACCTGACAAGGACAAGACTAGAAATCATCCTTCCACCCACTCCAAGACAAATTCAATGTTGACTTTACCCTCTACTCCCTCTTTTCACATGTGAAATGTAGATTCACTGAGTGTTAAAGTCTCACAGGAATGTAACCACTTGCCTCATTGTCCACCCTTCTTCCTTTTTTTCCCCCATCTTTCCCCTCCTGCATTCTCTTTTGCTTTTAAGTATTAGAGTTCTCAAAACAGTCTTTGGAAAAAGTACAGATGCACCTGTGATTTGTGTTTTTCCCAGGTGTATCCTCAACCTTGGAAAAATAGACCTAAATTAATTGAGATTTGCCTTAGTCACTTTTTGTTTTACAGGGGGAATATTATTCCAATCTTTGAGTGTGCTTGATGTGTTTGGAAAATAACAAGGAGACCAGCATGATAGAAAGGGTGATTCAAAGGGATTGGTGGGAGTAGAAGGATAATAGAGGATGAGGTCAGAGAGGCGATGGAGAGAGGTTTCAGATGGCATAGGGCCATAAGGTCTATAAAGACAATGGAACCACATTAGCTTTTACTCTGAAGGAAATGAAGAGTTGTTGGAGGACTTTGAGCAAAATAATCATTCAAATAATTTCATGTGATAAGAGAAAAGAACCTTGTAGTGAAGTCAGCACACCTGGCCTCTCTCCAATGCTGATCTTTCAAAAACTTGGAAGAAGTCCTGTAACCAGACACCAGACACTACTACTGCAGTTTTCTTTCTTTCTCTTTCTCTCTCTTTCTTTCCTTCCTTCCTTCCTTCCTTCCTTCCTTCCTTCCTTCCTTCCTTCCTTCCTTCC
>NW_012122487.1:10583220-10616844 GCF_000951035.1 Colobus angolensis palliatus
TCCCTCCCTTCTTCCTTCCCTCCCTCCCTCCCTCCCTTCTTTCTTCCTAGAAATGAAGCATTCTATGTCATTGGTTTGGAGAGCATATTTGGCTTTCTCTGGTTTGTTCTGAATTGGGAGTGGGGGTAAAACTTAGGGAAGCAGACAGTCATTGACCAAATCCTTAATTTTGGGTCTGTTGCTATAGAAGTTGGTTTGGCTTTCTGGACTGGTTGCTGCAAAGGTTTTGGGTCACAGCTATGCTGTCATTGATCATCTGGCCACTGTCTATTTGTATATTCAGTCTCTCATAAAACCACTGATGTTTCTGACTAAGGTAAGAGATTCTGGCATTAGCATATGGAGAAGAGGGAGCTGTGCTGTGCACGTGTGTATTCCACTAAGCTATTTTTTCTCCCCTTTCTGTGAAATATGCAGGAGGATCCCAAATTAGAAGTAAAGATGTAATACTAGGAAACTACTTGGAGAAAATTGAGAAGATTCTGAGTGTACTGCAATGCTCAATTGGGGGAAAACAGGCTTACTTTCTTTATTTCTCACAAAGCAAAATTTGAAATAAAAACACTTTAGGGAAATTCACCACTTTCCAACAAGTACAGAAATGGTTTCTGTGGAGTGGTAAAACAATGACTTTCATGGCATATGTAGGTGGTGTTCCTTCTGCTCCAGTGGAAAACCCAGTGGAGATTGTTTTCAGCACAGCTGCCACAGTCATGGAGGGAAGCAGTGGATAACTAGGACCCAGCACTACACTCCCAGAATTGAGCACAAAGCCTCTGCAGTACAAGGAGATACTCAAGCTGAAGAACAGGGTCTGAGGATGTGAAGATAGAAGAGAATAACTTTGAACTGGATGACTTCGAGATGACCAAGTGTTCCCAGTTGCTCATTTCTTACCCTCCGTTTTGTCCTGACTGAACTTTCAACAGGCTTCTCTTTCCTACAGGCCCCTGAACTACGCTTCTTCCAAGCATGAACCAAGCACAAAAAAGTAGAATGTGCCCTCTCATCAGCTTCTCCCGAGAATCACCCAACCACACGGTGAGACCCTTTTCTTATCAAACTGCATTGGCCATTCCCTCTTGCTTGCTCAGCTTCCCCTTTAAATATTCTGCTATTTCTCCTCCCCTCCTTTACCTTCTGAAAGAATTTTTCTTCTCTTTGATTTGGAAATACTTGCAGACATGATCATAGATTTCTTGCTATTGCAATAGTCTCTTTTCCCCTCCTGCAATAAGCTCTTTGAATAACAGTATCTCCTGATGAATGTCATGACTTGATTTTCTTGGACAGAACCCATAGAAGTAGTAATAGTAATAAAAACAACAAATAGTTCTGTAGAGTTTACTCTGTAAGCTCTCGTGATCTACCTGCTTCGGCTTCCCAAAGTGCTAGGATTATAGGAGTGAGCCACTGCGGCAGGGCCTTTCTTGCTATTTTAAAAAGTGTCGGCCGGGCGCGCTGGCTCAAGCCTGTAATCCCAGCACTTTGGGAGGCCGAGACGGGCAGATCACGAGGTCAGGAGATCGAGATCATCCTGGCTAACACGGTGAAACCCCGTCTCTACTAAAAAAAATACAAAAAACTAGCCAGACGAGGTGGCACGCACCTGTAGTCGCTGCTACTTGGGAGGCTGAGGCAGGAGAGTGGCCTAAACCTGGGAGGCGGAGCTTGCAGTGAGCTGAAAAAAAAAAAAAAAATAGTGTCCAGTGCAGTTTTTCTTTGATGAAATGAAGGAGAGGTACTGTCCTGTGTCCTGGCTTACATGGATGACCTCATTTAATGCTTTAGCCACCCTATGAGGTAGATACGATGATTATGCACATTTTTCGTATGAGAAAACTGAGGATCACATAGGTTACTTGCTCAATGTGACACAGCTGATCAGCGTCTGAAACAGAACGGAGACCTGAGAAGTTTGACTTTACAGCTAGACTCTTAGCCATCACACTCCATTCCCTCCAGAAAAGAAGAGCTACATAGGAAGCCTTTTTCAAAAAGGAAAAAAAAAATCCTTACTGATCTGCATGCAACAAGTGCCAATTTTGGAGGACACGGGTTTTAGTTTTCAAAGAGGGAATAATATTTTTCTCTACTTCCCAGGAAGAAAACATATTAAAGGAAAATTTTAGCTTTTCTCCCTTGTTGATTTATGGGCTCTGGGTGAAAGTCACTGCTCATTTATTCTTATCTCTTTTACTTGTGTTTCCTGATGTGTGTTGATAAAAGAAATGAGAGGTTCCTCTTGGTGATTTCTTCCATGTTTTATGCAAATGAGTTAGCACTTGCTTCTCCTGGGTGGGAAACTTCAAGCTTCTCTGTCTTCACCGGGTTGGGCAAGTCTAGCTGACCCCAGTCTGTAGTTCTAGGTTTTCAATTGGTAAGCAAGGAGATCGGACACAGGAAGTCCCATCATCACAGACCTGGGGTTTTCAACTGCAGTCTGCAATCTGGTTACCATTCATTACGTAGCTATTTTTCTTCCTATGTGGCTCTGTGCCAACTTCTCAATTGCTTCAGAACTCCAAGGGGAGAAGGGTTGTGATTAATTGATACCTTAAAAAAAGTGAACTTTCAATTTCCTGTTTCTTAAACAGTTTGAATGTTTTCCACAAAGTAAACTTCTCATTTGCATTTCCAACAGACTTCTTTCTCAGTGCATTGGAATTTCAGGAGGTTTCCAGCAGCAAGGTGGCATTTAGTATTTTTAAGTTTTGTAGAGATTAAAAATGGTGCTTACAGTAGAAGCTTTTAATAGAATCTCTTGGAGCTGGATGACTTAAGGAGGCAGTAGGTGATGCAAGGTGGGAAATGTATAAAGTACATGTTTTCTTAGCATACTTGCATTATTTTCATGTATCCATCTACGTTTCAGTAGATAACCTTTGTAGAACTCCACTATTGTATTATCAAATTGAAATCTTGATAACTAATGGCACATTCTATGTATATTCAATACAACCAGAAGCTGGTGTCTTGCTCATGATGTCTGATGATGATTGTTGTGTTGTTTTTGTGTAATCCAGGGAATAAATACTTTATTTTGGCTACTATTTGCAATGTATGATAGTCAATAATTAATCATACAATAGGTATAAAAATATGTAAGTAAATTGTTTGTCTTATATGTAGACTTTTTTGAAATAAAAATAGGCATACTGAAGTTATTTAAGATTATATCAGCTGACAAGGTAAGGTTTAAACTTTCTAAACCATAGAATACGGTTTTGTGGTTGAAGATCTTTTCTGGTACTGACAACCTATTATTTTAGCATATTTTCAGCTACTAGTAACAGTATCTTGATACAAGCATAGCTTAATCTCTCTGCATCTTGGTTTTTTCATCCACTAACTGGAGATTATGATACCTACTTCTGGAAGGCATTTATTGTTTGCTTACCCAGCATCCATTTCCCCCTTCTGATGCTATCAGATTTCCTTTGAGAGCCTTTCCTCTATACTCAGATATGCTATTTGAATAAAATGACCTCTAGAAGGCACACGATTGTGTTTGAGCCAATGAGACCTGAAAAGATAATGTCTATGGCATCGGGAAAGATGTTTCTCTTCCTTTTATTAGAAGTTGTAGAGAGATGTTTGCTAGTTTTTCAGATTCTGTGGATGAAGATGAGTTGCCTAGATATAAAGTCTAGGAAGGCCAGAATGATGTTTGTTAAGCTGAGTAGAACCAGCGTGTTCAGGATGTTAAGGAAAACCACACATGAAAAAGTGTAGAAGGGAGGGAAACATAGAAATTATACTTGAAAGCCTGAGCTTGTCTGAAATCATACCTTCCTCTGGACTTTTCATTTACATAAACCAATTATTTCTCTTATTATTTGCTTGTTGATTTAAAGACACCTAACATTTAAGTTGTTGCTTTAAAGAGCCACATAGGGATATTTTAAAGATTAAAGAAAAATCTGTAAAGCCTAAGATAGCCTCTTTAAATATGGGAGCTATAACTCTTAATGTGGTGGAATCCTTCTATAATTATAGTGTCAAAGGAAAGGAAAATGACAGAGGTTACAGGCTCATTAATGCCCCAGGTGTTTATGGAATGTAGTTTAGGGAGCATGTACTTTAAAAGACAGTTTGTTTGAGCCTACATAAAAATGAGCGAGGAAGTTTGACCTCATTTCACCATTAAGTTAGAGATCACATTCTAGAAAATATGTTTAATGAAGTAACTTACAATTTTAAAAAATGTGTAACCGAGAAGTGAGGAAGGCCAAGAGCAGTTTATGCCTTATGATACATTGAAGTGTGAGGATAAATTTTAAGAATTACATAGGTGGCAGGGAAAAAGAACCCTGTTATTAATTAAAATTGACAGAAGGCTGAATTGAATTCCCTAATACTTTTCTATCATAATAATATTTAATTTACTAGCCCTTTTAACACAAAGTGTTATCAACATTCTCAGGGTATCACCTACATTGAAAACCAACACTTTAATTCATCTATTACACACTCATAACTCATATGCCTATTAGTTAATCCCTGGCTTTATTCTTATATAATTTATGTGGAGCAAGTGTTCAGGTAAGGGGATGGATTTCTTCGTTACACAAGATTTCTAAGCAGGCTTTACCTTTAAAAAATATATATGTATTAGGGTTTGCATGATTTCTGGACATTCAAGTAATTAGTTGGTTTAATTAAGTCAGAGGAAAAGTGGGTCAAACTGTAAGCTTTTCATCAATTGGTTTAAGCAAATGGCTAATGAAAGTTTAAAAAAAAGAGGATGAAAGGAATTTATAATTTTTCCTGTGTTTTTTAGAAACAATCTATAAGTGTTCATTAGGTCTTTTAGCCATTAGAGTCAGAAGTTCTATTTGCCAATGTGAAATGTCTTTCTGTATCACAATCATAAGTCTATCTCACTGTAAGAAAGTGACATTGTTTTGTCTAGTTTATGTGAAAAGATAATTTTCAAAAACTAGATTACCTGATACAAGAGCCAGATTTGAAAAGCATTTCATGAGTCCCTTGTTGAATTCTGCAGTTTGATTAACTGCCCCATGATTGATGTGTTTTATAGTCCAGAGTTCACAAAAAGGTACATATAACTATGTCTATAAAAGTACTCTTGCTTCTAGGACTTGTCTAAGGTTGTGAGGCTAGACATGGCAGATAATAGAGTTAGAACTTTGTTCCTTTAGATCGTGTGTTTTAATCTACCATTTTTCCTTTGCATTAATGACTATTTTTAAAGTTGCATCAAGTCTTTTTTTTTTTTTTTTTTTACTTTAAGTTCTAGGGTACATGTGCATAACGTGCAGGTTTGTTACATATGTATACTTGTGCCATGTTGGTGTGCTGCACCCATCAACTCGTCAGCACCCATCAATTCATCATTTATATCAGGTATAACTCCCCAATGCAATCCCTCCCCCCTCCCCTCCTCCCCATGATAAGCCCCAGTGTGTGATGTTCCCCTTCCCGAGTCCAAGTGATCTCATTGTTCAGTTCCCACCTATGAGTGAGAACATGTGGTGTTTGGTTTTCTCTTCTTGTGATAGTTTGCTAAGAATGATGGTTTCCAGCTGCATCCATGTCCCTACAGAGGACGCAAACTCATCCTTTTTTATGGCTGCATAGTATTCCATGGTGTATATGTGCCACATTTTCTTAATCCAGTCTGTCACTGATGGACATTTGGGTTGATTCCAAGTCTTTGCTATTGTGAATAGTGCTGCAATAAACATACGTGTGCATGTGTCTTTGTAGTAGAATAATTTATAATCCTTTGGGTATATACCCAGTAGTGGGATGGCTGGGTCATACGGTACATCTAGTTCTAGATCCTTGAGGAATCGCCATACTGTTTTCCATAATGGTTGAACTAGTTTACAATCCCACCAACAGTGTAAAAGTGTTCCTATTTCTCCACATCCTCTCCAGCACCTGTTGTTTCCTGATTTTTTAATGATGGCCATTCTAACTGGTGTGAGATGGTATCTCATTGTGGTTTTGATTTGCATTTCTCTGATGGCGAGTGATGATGAGCATTTTTTCATGTGTCTGTTGGCTGTATGAATGTCTTCTTTTGAGAAATGTCTGTTCATATCCTTTCCCCACTTTTTGACGGGGTTGTTTGTTTTTTTCTTGTATATTTGTTTGAGTTCTTTGTAGATTCTGGATATTAGCCCTTTGTCAGACGAGTAGATTGCAAAAATTTTCTCCCATTCTGTAGGTTGCCTGTTCACTCTGATGGTAGTTTCTTTTGCTGTGCAGAAGCTCTTTAGTTTAATTAGATCCCATTTGTCAATTTTGGCTTTTGCTGCCATTGCTTTTGGTGTTTTAGACATGAAGTCCTTGCCGATGCCTATGTCCTGAATGGTACTACCTAGGTTTTCTTCTAGGGATTTTATGGTATTAGGTCTAACATTTAAGTCTCTAATCCATCTTGAATTAATCTTCGTATAAGGAGTAAGGAAAGGATCCAGTTTCAGCTTTCTACTTATGGCTAGCCAATTTTCCCAGCACCATTTATTAAATAGGGAATCCTTTCCCCATTTCTTGTTTCTCTCAGGTTTATCAAAGATCAGACGGCTGTAGATGTGTGGTATTCAAAGATGTTCTTTGAAACCAATGAGAACAAAGATACAACATACCAGAATCTCTGGGACACATTTAAAGCAGTGTGTAGAGGGAAATTTATAGCACTAAATGCCCACAAGAGAAAGCAGGAAAGATCTAAAATGGACACTCTAACATCACAATTAAAAGAACTAGAGAGGGAAGAGCAAACACACTCAAAAGCTAGCAGAAGGCAAGAAATAACTAAGATCAGAACAGAACTGAAGGAGATAGAAACACAAAAAACCCTCCAAAAAATCAATGAATCCAGGAGTTGGTTTTTTGAAAAGATCAACAAAATTGGCATCAAGTCTTTATTTCACTGTTAAAGGTTGAATTTTATCTCCTTTAAAATCCATATGTTAGGCCGGGCATGGTGCCTCATGTCTGTAATCCCAGCACTTTGGGAGGCCAAGGTGGGCAGATCACCTGAGGTCAGGAGTTCAAGACCAGCTTGACCAACCTGGTGAAACACAGTCTCTACTAAAAACACAAAAATTAACTGAGCGTGGTGGTGGGTGCCTGTAATCCCAGCTACTTGGGAGGCTGAAGCAGGAGAATCACTAGAACCTGGGAAATGGAGTTTGCAGTGAGCCAAGATTGTGCCATTGCACTCCAGCCTGGGTGACAGAGCAAGACTCTGTCTCAGGAAGAAAAAAAAAAAGAATAAAAGGAAAGAAAAAATAATCCGTGTGTTGAAATCCTAATGCCTAGCAACTCAGAATGTGACCTTATTTGGAACAGGGTACTTGTAGATGTCATTAAGTTATGGTGAGGACATATTGGAGTATGAAGGCTCCTAACCCTATAGGATTTGTGTCTTTATAAAGAGGGGAAATTTGAACACAAAGACAGATACATGTGGAAGATGATGTGAAGAGACACAGGAAGAAGACAGCTGTCTACATATCAAGGATAGAGACCTGGGATAGATCCTTCCCACACAGCTTTCAAACGATACCAACACTGCTGACACATTGATTTTGGGCTTCTAGTTGTTAGACAATAGATTTCTGTTGTTTAACCCCCCAATTTGTGGTCCTTTGATATGGCAACACTAGCAAAGTAACAAAATCACACACACACACACACACACACACACACACCCCTTCTAAGAGGGAGTTATCCAAAAATGGTTTCCTCACCTCCAGATGCATTAAGATGATGGAAAAAAGATCCTTCATATTGTACCTTCCAGAGTGGGAATAAAAATGAATTAGTACAAATAACAAGGTATCTTTAAAAAGTATGTAATTTTTCATTCTCCAACGATTTATCCTTGAGGTTTCTTTTTCAATATGTAGATAGAAATACAATGCTTGTAAAATGCTTTGAGCTCTTTGGAGGAACAAGACCAGATGAACATAATTACAATATATTTATTAAAATGAATGGCTTTGATTAGAATCATTAATACAACTGTGTGATGATTCAGATTCCTCTACTACAGGAATTGTCATTTTTTCCTCCAATTTTATAGTTTTTTAACCACCACTATACAAAGAAAAAGTTGAGATGCATTTTGTCAACTAGATTTACTTTTCAAGACATAGTTAACAGTGTACAGCCAAGAATGGGAAACAGAGTTAGAGGATAACCGTGCAATCCAATGACATAGGGAGGACCAGCAAGAGCAGAGTGAACTAAGGTGGAACTTTGTGGACGCCTGGGCCACAAAACTTGAGGATAGTTCTGAGGGCAAGGCTCTCTGGTAAAGTTAAGACTTTCTGACCTGGCAACAGTAAACAAATGAATGTCATGGGGACTCAGTTTCCCAGCTCAAGGAGTAGGGTTGAAGAATCGCTTCAGGGCCTGCTTCTAGGAGATAGCAGCTAGTAACTATTTGGAACTTACATTTCTACACATGACTTTCTTCAACTATAGCAAAATATAAAAGCAGCACAAGTAAATTTCTAAAATGTGAAAGCATCTTCCAAGTGGGCAGGTGGCAAAGGTTAACACTGATGGTCTTCTGAGTATTCCTATTTTCTGTTTTCTGTAACCTTTGCTCACCTTTGTTTTACCATTTTCCAAAACTTGTCTTGGATAATTGAGTTTTCCTCCGACATATGTCCCCATTTTCTGTGAGTGAATATTTGAACAACAGCTTTCCTTGTTCTAATACTAAGATTATAACATTTATACTAAACAAACGGGTTTCTGAACTTTTGTAGAATGTGCGTTGTGAAAATGACATTATCATGATTTATAGACAAGGTCACTGAGACCCAGAAAAATGCAGTTTTTTGGCAATAGTAACATTTGGACTGGTTTCTAAACTTGCCATTAGACACTGCTCAGCTTTCAGTTGTCAGTAATGTCGTCAAAACTGGGAAGAAGATCGACATAGTATCCCTTTGATACAACTCCATTTTCCTCCTTCTTGAATTTTTGGCCTATTTTTCTTCTTGAGAATATTATCTCATTCTTAGCTGGTGACATGCCAATCACTTCTAAGCTTTTAGTGTTAAATTTGGTGCTTGTTGACTAGGGCTTATTGACGATGGGACACCACCCAGGGACAACGCATTGGAGAAGACAATTTGATACCGATAGTGTTACAGACATGTTGTTGGAATGGCAGGCAATGGGATTGCGACTGTAGGAGACGCTACTCAGAAATCCGGTCAGTTACATTCAGGGTTTCAGATGAATGTAACAACTGGCTTAAATAGTCATCCTTGACTATCATTCAACCCAGATGCCCCTAGATTTTAATTATTTCCTAATCAAGGTCCCGAACTTGGCTTAACAAATTTGTCTACTTTGGGAATTTCACCGTCTTTGGAGCTCCATTACTGATATGCTGATGTGATTAAGCCATGAGCCTGTTCCTGTTTGTTTTTGTTGTGGTTTTTTCCTTCTAGCTGCAAGAAATGTGATTTGGATGTTGCCAAGCAGGTCCACTGGCTCCTATGTTTACCCTTTAATTGATGGTTAATTTTTTTCAG
Organism: Colobus angolensis palliatus; assembly: GCF_000951035.1. Lineage (NCBI taxonomy): Eukaryota > Metazoa > Chordata > Mammalia > Primates > Cercopithecidae > Colobus > Colobus angolensis. Next base: position 10,592,757 of record NW_012122487.1, read on the forward strand.
TTCTACATTGTCTCTCTCCAAGCATCAGTTGTCTCCAGCAATAACCAATAATCTTCATTATCCCTATTATTACTATATGTATATCCTCCGTATTTCTCAAATGCCTAATTTATAGGTGACTTGTATTTTTTCTACATATATACCTTCTAGTTCACCAGCAGTGAGTTTTTAAAAATTGCACAGCCACATTGTGCCTGCAGCTGACTTTACCCACAAACTCTCATGGGGTACACGTTGCCAGTTGTAATGTGGTTCTCAAATATCCTCATCTTTTAGTATGCATGTATTTGCATAATACCCTCCTTCTGTGTGTGAGATAAACCTATTGACTTGATTCTAACAAAATATGGTAAGATGATGGATGTGACTTTCACGATTCAGTTACAGAAGACTGTTTTCTTGTTTGCAGTCTCTCTTGCCTTCTCTCATGTTTGCTCTCACGCCAGCTGCTTGTCATGAGATATTTTATGAAGAGGCCCTACATGGCATAGAAGTGAGGAAGGATTCCAGCCAACAGCTTATGGGGAGCTGAAACCTTAGTCCAACAGGCCACAAGCAACTAAATCTTGCCAACAACCATGTGAGTGAGCTAGAAAGCAAATCTTTTTCAGCTGAGCTTTGAGAGGAGCACAGCCTTGTAAGCCTAAGCCGTTGCCAAAATTTTTGACCCACAGAGATTGTGAAATAATAAATGTTGTTTTAAGTTCCTGAATTCTGGAGTAATTTGCTGTGCAACAACATAGAACTAATCTACCAGTTTTGTGGTGAGAATTGTTGTAACTAGCCTCTAAGATGACCCCAAATAATCCCTGCATCCTCTTATGTACACCTTTGTGTACTGTACCAAGATAACTTTTTAAGCATAAGGCAGAAATGGCAATTATGTCACTTCTGAGACTAGGTTACTCTGTCTCATGTTCTTGCTCTCTCTCTCTTCTTGGATCATGCTCTGGGGTGAGCCAGATCCTACTTCATGGTTCTGTGGAGAGACCCATGTGGAAAGAAACTGAGGGTTCTCCGTGATAATAAGGATTAAGGCTTGCTGACAACCCAATGAGAAAACTTGGGAATGGACCTGTCAGACTCAATTGTCCTGCCCAACAGCTTGACAGCAATGTTATGAGGGACCCTAATCCAAAACCACACAGCTAAAATGCTTCTGGATTCCTGATGTTCAGAAAATGTGTGATATAATAAATATGGTATAAGCTGCCAACTTTTGGAGTAATTTGTTATAGAAAAATTGATAACTAATCCATCACTTTAATCCAATTAATGTCTGCTTATTCAGCCATTAATAAGTGGGGCCCTTCATGAAGATTAGAAGGTAGGACATTTATTACAGAGCGCTTAATAAATGTCATAAAGAGAAGAAAAAGAAATGGGATTGAGCAAAGGGAGCATTTGTCTTATGGTGCAATCATAAGAATGCTTCAGATGAACTAGTATAGCACTCTGAAGCTAGGATGTCCACTCATAGTTATCAACAATATTGAGTCAGTTACCAGATCTTTATGCATCTGCTTTCACTTATAATTAAAGGTGGGCTACATTTGGATGGGGATATGAACCTTGGATAAAGGAACTCTCTCCAGCTGATGCAAGTCCCAGAAAGGACTGACTTCTAAGAGATATCCACCATCAACTTTCCTTAGAGATAGTACACTATAGCCAACACAACATCCAATACAGGCATACTTGGTCTCCTCAGAGAAAAACGTAACAGTCAAATAAAGCAAAATTTAATAATATAATTAAGTGCAACTTTTCTGAAGTAGAAGACTGGAAGCTACACGTTGAAAAGACAAAAAATAGGAAAATGTTTCCAAGATAGTAAAAAAATTAAACATGGGCTAGTAATTTGAAAGAATAACTTAATTAAGACCTTTCTTAATCATCTCTATTCTAATAAATTCGAAATCCTCATTAAAAGGTTTAGTCATTTAGAAATGTATAATTTATCAAAAGTGACACCAGATGAAATAGAACATGCAAACTGAGTAACTTCAAAGAAAGGAAGAAGGTTCTAGAACAATTTCTTTACCTTAACTGAAGCAAATGACCTGGAGAATTTTATGGAGAAATTTTACCAGCATTCAGGACCATATAATTCCAATGGTTTTTAAATTTGTTCAGAGTATTACAAAAAATCCTAATTCTTTCTATTATGTGAATATAAAATCAATACAAAACACGATGTCATTTTTCTAAAAATAAAAATTAGTATTCTTGTAACTATTAAAGCAAAAACATTAAATATTATAAAACAACTTCTAGAAACAGTGTATTATTCTGTCCTCATACTGCTAATAAAGACATACCCAAGACTGGGTAATTTATAAAGAGAAGAGGTTTAATTGACTCACAGTTTCACATGGCTGGGGAAGCCTCACAATCATGGCAGAAGGCAAATGAGGAGGAAAGTCATGTCTTACATGGCAGCAGGCAAGAGAGCCTGTGTAGGGGATCTCCTCTATAAAACCGTCAGATCTCATGGACTTATTCACTATTACAAGAATAGCATGGGAAATATCAGCCACCATGATTCAATTACCTCCCACAGGGTCCCTCCCTGACATGTGAAAATTATGGGAGATAAAATTCAAGATGAGATTTAGGTGACAACACAGACAAACCATATAATTCCACTCCTGGCCCCTCCTAAATCTCATGTCCTCACATTTCAAAACCAATCATGCCTTCCCAACAGTCCCCAAAGTCTTAACTCATTTCAGCATTAACTCAAAAGCCCACAGTTCAAAGTCTCATCTGAGACAAGGCAATTCCCTTCTGCCCATGAGCCTGTAAAATAAAAAGCAAGTTAGTTACTTCTTAGATACAATGAGGATACAGGCATTGGGTAAATACACCGGTTACAAATGAGAGAAATTGTACAAAACAAAAGGGCTAAAGTCCCCATGCAAGTCTGAAGCCCAATAGGGCAGTCATAAAACTTTAAAGTTCCAAAATGATCTCTTCTGAGTCCATGATTCACACCCGGGTCACACTGATGCAAGATGTGGGCTCGCATAGCTTTGGGAAGCTGTGCTCCTGTGGCTTTGCAGGGTACAGAACCCCTCCTGGCTGTTTTCACAGGCTAGCATTGAGTCTCTGTGGCTTTTCCAGGTGCACGGTGCAAGCTGTCAGTGGATCTATTATTCTGGGGTTTAGAGGGTGATGGCTCACTCCTCACAGCTTCACTAGACAGTGCCCCATTGGGGACTCTGTGTGGGGGCTCCAATCCCACATTTCCCTTCTACGCTGTCCTAGCAGAGGTCTTCCATCAGCATTCTGCTTCTGCAGCAAACTTCTTGAAGATACAGGTGTTTCCACACATTTTCTGAAATCTAGGCAAAGGTTTCCAAACCTCAGTTCTTGACTTCTGTGCACGTACAGTCTCAACACCATATGGATGCTGCCGAGACTTGGGGCTTGTACCTTCTGAAGCCACATCCTGAGCTGTACCTTGGCCCCTTTCAGCCATGACTGGAGTGGCTGGAATGCAGGGCACCAAGTCCCTAAGCTGCACACAGCAGGGGGGCCCTGGGCCTGGGCTTGGCCCATGAAACAATTTTTTCCTCCTAGGGCTCCAGGTCTGTGGTGAAAGGGCCTGCCTCCAAGGTCTCTGACATGCCCTGGAGACATTTTCCCCATTGTCCTGGTGATTAACATTCTGCTCCTTGTTATTTATGCAAATGTCAGCAGAGGCTTAAATTTCTCCTGAGAAAATAGATTTTTCTTTTCTATTGCATCATCAGACTGCAAATGTTTCGAACTGTTATGGTCTGCTTCCTCTTGAATGCTTCACTGCTTAGAAATTCCTTTCCCTAGATACCCTAAATCATCTCTTTCAAATTCAGAGTTCCATAGATCTCTAGGGCAGGGGCAAAATGCCACTGATCTCTTTGCATAGCAAGAGTGATGTTTACTCCAGTTCCCAAAAAGTTCTTCATCGCCATCTGATATTACCTCAGCTTGGACCTTATTGTACATATCACTATCAGCATTTTGGTCAAAGCCGTTCAACAAGTCTCTAGGAAGTTCCAAACTTTCTCACATCTTCCTTTCTTCTTTTGAGCCCTCCAAACTGTTCTAAACTTGCCTGTTACCCAATTCCTTCCACATTTTCGGATATCTTACAGCAGCACCCTGCTCTACTGCTACCAATTTTCTATATTAGTCTGTTCTTATGCTGCTAATGAAGACATACCAAAGACTGAGTAATTTATAAAGGAAAGAGGTTTAGTTGACTTACAGTTCTACATAGCTGAACAGGCCTCACAATTATGGCAGAAGCCAAATGAGGAGCTAAGTCATGTCTTACATGGTGGCAGGCAAGAGACTGTGTGCAGGGAAACTCCCCTTTATAAAACCATCAGAGCTCATGAGACTTATTCACTATCATGAGCACAGCATGGAAAAGACCTGCCCTCATGATTCAATTACCTCCCACCACTTCCCTCCAAGGACACATGGGAATTAGCGGAGCTACAATTCAAAATGAGATTTGGGTGGTGACACAACCAAACCATATTGCACAGATTAAAAGAATAATATAAGAACAATATAGTTTAAACAGATAAAGATTATCTTAGAAATGCAAGGGTAATACAGTATTAAAAATGTTCTAATATAACTTATCATTTTAATATGTCTAAGGATTTTTATTTCTATTTATTTTTTATTTTTTATTTTTTTGTGGTGAGTTTTGCTCTCGTTGCCCAGGCTGGAGTGCAATGGCACAATCTCGGTTCACTGAAGGCTCTGCCTCCTGGGTTCAAGAAATTATCCTGCCTCAGCCTCCCAAGTAGTTGGAATTACAGGTGCCCACCATCACACTTGGCTAATTTTGTATTTTCAGTAGAGACGGGGTTTCACCATGTTGTCCTGGCTGTTCTTGAGCTCCTGACCTCAGGTGATCCACTTGCCTTGGCCTCCCAAAATGCTGGGATTACAGGTGTGAGCTACTGTGCCTGGCCTCTCATTGTAGTTTTAATTTGCATTTATCTGATGATTAGTGATGTTGAGTACTTTTTCATATGCTGTTTTCCATTTTCAGGTATTCTTTTCAGCAATGTCTATTCATATATTTTGCCCATTTTGGATCACATTAGAGTTTTCCTAAAGAGTTGCTGGAGCTCCTCAGATATTCTGGTTATTAATCTCTTGTCAGATGGGTAGCTTGCAAATATTCTGTCCCATTCTGTGGGTTGTATTTCACTTTGGTGATTATTTCCTTTGCTGTGCAGAAGCTTTTTAACTCAATGTGACTCCATTTGTCTATTTTTGCTTTGGTTGCCTGTGTTTGTGGGGATTGCTCAAGAAATTTTTGCCCAGGCCAATGTCCTGTAGTAGTTTCATAGTTTAATTTTGTAGATTTAAGTCTTTAATCCATTTTGATTTTATTTTTGTCTATGGTGAGAGATAGGGCTCTAGTTTCATTCTTCTCCTTATGGATATCCAGTTTTCCCAGCACCATTTCTTGAAGAGATTGTGTTTTTCCTGTTGAATGTTCTTGGCACCTTTGTCAAAAATGACTTCACTGTAGGTGGATATATTTGTTTCTGGGTTCTCTATTCTGTTTCATTGATATATGTGTCTGTTTTTATGCCAGTGCCATGCTGTTTTCATTACTATAGGCCTGTAGTATAATTTGAATTCAGGTAATGTGATTCCTCCAGTTTTGTTCTTCTAGTGTTAAGAGATTTAGAGTGAAAGGTAGGTTTTATCTTCTTAAAAATACTTTTAAAATATGAAAACAAAAATAGACACTATAAAACAATAATTGTAGTAATCAACCCTCAAGGTAAGGAAATTACTTATTGGAAAGGATGCCACCATGGTGAGCAGTTGTTCCAGCACTCACTGGATTCATTCACTGGGGAATGCCATGCAGTCAGATTTGGTTCTAGAATTTTTCTCACATAAAAGATATTGTCTCTCCTTTGATTAGGTTTTATAATTTGGTGACTTCAGGGGAAAAAAAAGTATCTGTAAGAATCAGTTCATATCATCTTTTCTTAGTTCAGTGCTTCCATTAACAAACAAACAAAACACTGCCTTAACCTATTGTACGATCTGATTAAATGATCTGGTAATTTGTCTGTTACCTTTCCATCTGCAGAGGGAATGTCGTCAAGTCTATCAGTGGCTGCTACCTTAGAACTGGTCAAGCATAGACAAGAGTTTATTCTTTACTAAGTTTTCCAACTTGCAGTGTTTCGCAAAAGGAGGGAAAGATGTAAGTGGAAGAAGATGGGGATAGAATGCAAAATTGTTTCTGTATTACTCAAGGAAGGATATGGTGAGGAGAAATAACAGAAAGGTATCAGGGATAATTCTGGGTCAAGAAAACACAAAAAAATTTTGGGATGTTCAGCAGTTAAGTGGTTTTATTTTATTTCTTTTCTGTCTTGCTCACTTTCACTTTCTTGATTTCCCTCCTTTTTCACCAAAAAATTATTTGAGTATCTATTCTGAATTATAGCTTTGCCATGCAAATAATATTCAAGTAAAGAAATTTGCTATAACTGAGAAAAACTGCGTAACTGGGATAGCATGTTTTTATATTGATAATCAAATTCTTTTTTTTTTTTTAATTTCTTGCCCTCACCGCCAGATATCATTATTTGGTTTCATGATAAGACTAAAACCCCAAATATCCACTGACTCTTTCTATTTTCTGAAAACTTCCACAATCAGCTTCTATATTACTTCCAATTATCTGGATGCACCATTTTTAAAATTTTTCTGTTCTCTATCTGCTAGAAAAGACATTGACTTTCTTACTTTCAAAGATGTGCTTTAAAGTCCATTTATCCCCAACAATTTCTTCTTTACTTTGATGCCAACACAGAAAATGCCAATAGAATTCACTTAGCTAAATGTATATTTAAATTAACAAATTTTTTTTGATCTTTCTCTAAAGAGATGAAAGACAATTCATCCTATATTTAGAGTAGGTGAAATTATTTTATACAATAATAAAACTTTGGTACTCTTGCTGTCTTAAGTTATATAGATATAGTATCCATAATATTTGGGAGAAAAAAGAAAATAGTGATCCAATATTTGATAAAAATATAGAAAAAATGTAAGGATGTGGTCTAACAAGAAAAAATGTTGCACTTATATTTACTCAATTTTTATTCAGAAGTGCAGAATACAGTTCCCACTGAGCTCTGGAAGTAGTTTGGAGCATTAAAGAGAGCTTTAATCATTCATATTGTACCTTCTGGAGAGATCATTTCTCTTATGTGACTGCACAATAAATGAAGGTGCATATTCTGGACATCTGTGGCCAGCTTGGTTTTTTTCTTCTTCATTTGCTAGCCTAAGAGTTTTCCAGACATTATTAGCTATTGTGGATAAATCTGGAATTCTTCACTTCTCTAATATAGAGATATTTTCTTTTGAGGCTTTCACCTCTTAGATCATTCCTTTATTATTCTAAGCCAGAGCTGTAGATTTAGATTTAGTCCTAAGGAGGCATCCTATTTGTGATGTTAGTGACCGCAAGATAGATGCTGCTGTGCTGTGACTTTTTATGCCAACAAGCCACTATGTCCTCTCTATTATTGTACATTTTTCTCTTAAAAGAAGTGTTGAAGCTCTGAAGACTCCTGGATATTCTGGCAAGCTTTTTTGTATCAGCTGTAGCAACCAACAAGCATTGTTACTTCAAGGAAGCAAAGTATGTATTTAAAGGTAAATTTCCGTATATTCCATTGCAACAGACAAAAATGGCATTTTCTTGATTGAGTTAAAACGTCTGTGGCTTCTGTCATTTCAATATGAGAGTCCTGACTCCTCTAACATATGGTTCTTTCATTGGTAGGAAGGCAACCTTAGAATCTCAAATATTCCCTCTGTCTTTTGCTCTGTTTATATGCCTTTGGAGTTTCATTTTCACCACTCACTGTCTTTATGCAAACTACAGAAACTGAGGGCCTCATATACATTTAGTATATGGTGACAATGATAATATGTTCACTTTATACAAAATCAAGATTGTAATCAAATGAAAGTACTTTATGTGAAAATTGTAACTAGCTGTAGCACTTAATGCAACTTTTTATTAATCCTATCTGAATGTGCTTAAACTTTCAATTTTCTCTAAGGAGGCTATTTTCTCTAGTTAAAGTTCAAGCCAGGGTATTAGTTTTTGTTGGAAATTTCTAGGTTTTAGGCTGAAATGTGTTTCTTTTTTTTAAGAAAATGGAGGCTTGGAAAAGACTCTGTTTAGAACTTTATTGCACTTTTAAAAAAATGATAACTTGAACCAGGGAGGAAATATCACAGTGAATAAGAAGATAATAAATAAAGATTTTTAAAGTCTCTTGAAGGCTCAGAAGATTAGGATCATTATGGATCTAATAATTCTCTCCTGATTGGCAACAATGACCACATCAATAACAATGAGAACAGAATGATATTTTCATACACTCATTGCAGACACAGCTGAGAAAGCTATATGCCACTTTCTTGGAGGTTTCAATCATTTATGAACACCCTAGATCAAATGAAAAAAATCTCATTTGATCCTAGACAAACTGTAAAGTTGACTAGAAAGAGTAGTAATGGGAGAATGGTAAGTCTTTTAGGAGAAAAGAGAAAAGTTGACTAGAAAGAGTGGTAAAGGTAGACTGGTAAGTCTTTTAAGAGAAAAGAGAAAAGTATACCATGTACCCAAAAATAGCAATAAAGTGAAGAGGCAAAAAGAAAGAAGGAGAAGAAACAAACATGTACATTCAAATCTTGGTAAAAGTTATTTTCACTTTATCCTATGATAACAGTCTAATTCTGCACACAATTTTGACAAATAATTATCTAGCCATTTATAATTAATTGAAGTAATTTTTCCTTTGGCTTCCCTATCAAAGGTCAAGCTTCATAAGAGTGTTGACCACGTTTGCTTATACCCTGTACCGTCTCTTTACCACACTGTGAAATACACAGTTAGAGGATATCCAGTAAATATTTCTTGACTAAATCTCTAACTAATAGAACTGTTTGAAATAAAAGGAGAAATATGTATATAAGAAAACCCTTTGTAAATGATAAAATAATAATAGCTTGATAATTTTATTTATATTCCATATGTGGGTAAAGACAAATGAAATAATGAAATAATGCTAATACCTTAATGAAATTATAAAAAATATATAAAATACAGTTTAAACATGAGTAGATGTATTTCAAGACTTAGAAGTGTTTTTTGATCTCAAGCTTAACAATATTTTTCAAGGCAACATATTTTAAAATAAATATTGCGAGCAATGTTATTTTAATTGCATGTTTTTGCCTCATTTTTGATAGTTGATTTTTTTTTCCTATTTTACTTAATTAAACACATTAAGCTAAACAGGAATAAAAAATCTTACCATATACTTGTGGAAACCAGAATTACATTTAATAGGATTTCTCCTTTTGAAATGTGAAATAAAGAGATGTAAAGCAAAATCAGAAAACAACTCAGCGAAAATTTAGAATTATATTCTCTCCTCAATTCAGATACATGTATCTATATCTGTACATAATACACCCTATGTACACATGCCTAATGTTCATACTTATCAGAAAATTTAAATACATGAACTATATCATATTATTTATTATGTTTACAATATTGATCCAGAAATATTAATAGTATGGGTTTTCTCATGACAGAAAAAAACCTTTTTTACTTAACTTTTAACTTTAAACCTTTGTTTTAACCTTGTAGGTCACTTACTTAGTGCATCAATACTGTAAATACTTAGGGACTAATGAGAGGGAAGACATGAAATGCTTTTTTTTTTTTACTTCAAGGTTTTACAAATCTTAAAATACTTTATGCTATTAATATTTATTGCTGAACTTCCTCTTTTACTTCCAGACCAAACGAGGAAATAATAGACATCAAATAGAATAGAATTCACTCCTATGTGGTAACCATGGTAGAATTTTATATTTCTGGATTGCCAACCAAATCAGTTTTGATATTTGCCCTCCAGAGTGAGGAGACTGACTTCAAAGTCTATTTCTAGACTTATAATACATGATGTTCGTTCTTGCCAGTGAGTTATAAAAGCCAGCTGGCAGTATAAGCCCTAGAATATGGCATTCATCTTCAAAGAATAACAAAAAGAGAAAAAGGACATTTAGGTTGTGTAAGCCAACTAGTATGTGGAAGTAGACTATATTCTGGTTTGGAAGATTAATGTAGAGGGAAAAACCCAACACCACCTCCTCCAGCTACCAAGGGCAACCACAGTTTTACTATTTCTGTTTTGAGTTTTTGTTTACAAAGCTAGTCTACAAAGAGATAGCATGTATTAACTAAGTAGTCTTACTACTTTTTATGCATATAAAAACATGAATGAATTACAAAAAGTAAGATGGAAATAAAAGGAGCCAAGACCAAAAAATATGATACAAAGATTAAATCAATTTTTACTAAGTACAAATAGAGAAAAAAATTAATACTTACCAATGCACACCTAGGTTGTAAAAGTAAGAGTGAACAGTTACTATAGATGTGAAAATACTGGTTATCTCTAGTTGGGCGGGTATAGTAAGGTACTCTCAAATTTTGGGCCCTGTGACCTGATAAAAATCTGCTAACTTATATTTAGAAATACCTATTGATATTTCAGTGACTATACTTCATTTACCTATTGGCCCAGTGTTATATACTTTATTTACCTATTGGCCCAATGTATAAATACACATATTTATAATTAAGTTATATATTATGCTTATTTATAGGAAACACATTGGAAAAGAAGAGATGGACAATCTTTATGTTAGTAAAGCATGCATAAATTAAATTTTAGTCAGTTTTCTATGGGGAAAATCTTGATTTACATAATTTAGAGCTTTAACTGTTCATAGTTTGTTGTCACCAATATATGTGTAAAAGTTTTTTAGAGGGTGAGCAATGCTTTTTCTATAAATTTTCAAAGCATAACTGGTATTACCTATTGACAATCAGAGAACGTGAGGCAAAGCAAGTAGGTGATTTTTAGTACCAATGGCATACTAAACATTGTCACTACCAGGAATATTGTGAATTAAAATGTTAAATTACTCAGACTTGACCATTCATGTATTCCTATCCTTCTGCACCACCATTACTTTCTCTACTGATTAGATATCCAAACTGCTTTGTTCTACCCAACTGCTTATAGTTTCTTTTAAAATATTTCTAATAATTTATAATTTATCTCAAAACTTCTATTTGTATATACTTAACATTTTTGTTACTATCTGATTATAAAAACTTACTGTTAGATGTAAGTGGTCAATAATTAACTTCTTCATTCCTTCTGCTTTAATATCCTTGGTTTCTTATTGTGTGACCTACCATCTACCCTGCATTTAAAAATATTACCTCTGCCATATTTTAGACAAATTCAAACACAAAGAAAGGATTCCAAATGGTGCTAGGGTGACATGTATCTAAATATGGTGGTAATTTTCTATAGAAAATTAATATATCTGGATATATTAATAGATATTCTCTAAAATAAAAAAATCAAAGTAAAATTAGTCAAATACAATGTGACATATTAAAATATAAATAGATAAATAAAATATCCAGAATCATCTATTAATATCACTCAATGATCCTTGGACCTAACATAAGGAGCTGCCTAGAGATTGCAGAGAGACATTTCCCCAGAAAGGGAACTCACAAGGAGTCCCACAGGAATCTGAGCCAGGAGCAGTTTCGGCTTGGCACCATTCTGAGAGCCTAGCTGCTAGAGGTCTATGTCCTGCCATAAGGCCAGACTGACATGGCCTTTGTCACTGCCAGCTGCTGGGTCAAGGAAGAGAGGGGAAACAGGCATTCCCACACACCCCTTGGACAAATCCTAGTGCCCTGTTGCAGGCTGCTGTGAAACCTAGGAATGAGCAGACTGCACTCCCTCAGCTACTTTCTCACACTGTTCCAGCTGACAGGGGCCCTGCCCTCCCCGGTAGTAGGTCCATACCTGAGCATTCCAAAGGCGGCCTGGGGATAACCGTCTCTGCCTATCACAACCAGTGCCTGAACAGATTGCCAAGGGACCTCAGGACATGTCTGCTGGTCCAGCCTCATCCCCTTAGTACTCAAGTATGCCATCAGAAGCCGAGGAATTGCCCAGCCCATTTCCCCACTGTTGGCATCCGATCCACCCCTACTGAGATCTGAAGTCAAACCAACCCAATCTACTGATGCCACCACAGCTGATAGCCACCCACATGTGCTACCAGCCCGCCAAGGTAATGACTTGCTCAAACTGTTGCATTAACCATCAACATCAGCATGGACTGCCTGGGTTCAGGTAGGTTGTTGCACTACCACTACTGCCAACACTCACATCACACAAATTTCGCAGAAGTCTGAGAACCCACCAACACACTCAGCCCACCACTCCTTCTATGAGCATCCAAACAAGCCACCTGAAGGCCCAAGAATCGACCCTCTAGGACCTGCTAACACCGTGCCAGTGTAAGTCAGTCTGGGGCCAAAAAACAGGCATACATAGCCAATCACTACCACCTCTGGAACCAAAGACTGACCCTACTGGCATATTAGTCTCCAGGAAAATTTCATCACAGCCTCCACTAATAACTGCACCCTAAACAACCAAGGAAATCACAGATACCACTGATGATGTGTAATGCTGAAAAAAATCATAGAGAGGTCATGCTACTGAGGCATTCAAAATATATCCAAGCACCTTACTCAAATAGCAACATATTTACATCTTAAAGAAAAAATCCTCTCCTACGAAAAAAATTTCAAAAAATTATATGAAGCAACTGTTACACCATATGCACAGAAACCAACATAAGGACACAGGAAACATGAAAAAGCAAGAAAATATGACATAAAGGAACAAGAAATCTCTAGCAACAAATCACACACACAAAAAATAAATTCATAATATCTCAAATCAAGAATTATAAATACCGATTTTAAGATTATGAAATCAAGGCACACAAATCAGTAGCACTGCTATACACCAACAATGACCAAGCTGAGAATTTAATCAAGAACTCAGTTCCGAACAATGAGAACTCTTGGACACAGGGCGGGGAACATCACACACGGGGGCCTGTTGGGGAGTGGGGTGCTGGGGGAGGGATAGCATTAGGAGAAATACCTAATGTAAATGACGAGTTGATGGGTGCAGCAAACCAACATGGCACGTGTATACTCATGTGTCAAGCCTGAATGTTGTGCACTTGTACCCTAGAACTTAAAGTATATATTTATGTGTGTGTGTGTGTATATGTGTGTATATATATGTGTGTATCTGTATATATATATATGAATAACTCAATTCCTTTCACAATAGCTACAAAATAAAAATAAAATGAAATGCCTAGCAATCTACTTAACCAAGGAGGTGAAAGATCTCCACAAAGAGAACTAAAGAACACCACTGAAAGAAATAATAGATACTACAAAAAATGAAAATATACACATGCCCATGGATCAGAAGAACCAAAATGGTCATTAAAGTGACCTTACTGCTCAAAGCAATCTACAGATTCAATGCAATTCATATCAAAACACCAACATCATATTCCATAGAATTAAAAAATTTAAAAAATCCTAACATTTATATGGAACCAAGAAAGAGCCCGAATAGCAAAAGCAATCCTAAGCAAAAAGAATATCTGTAGGCATCATATTACCTGACTTCACATTATACTATGAGGCTACAATAACCAAAACAGCATGGTGCTGGTATAAAAGGTGACACAATGACCAATGGAACAGAATAGAGAACCCAGAAATAGAGCCCAGTAGTTACAACCAACTGATTTTTAACAAAGCATACAAAAATACACATTGAGAAAAGGATACCCCACTTAATAAATAATGCTGGGAAAACTGGATAGCCCCATGTAGAAGAATAAAACTGGATCCCTATTTCTCACCATTTGCAAAAATTAACTCAAGATGGATTAATGACTTAGATTTAAGACCTGAACTTACACAAGTTCAAGGAGGAGGAGGGGGAGGAGGAGAAGGAGAGGGAGAAGGAGAAGAAGGAGGAGGAGGAGGAGGAGAAGGAGAAGAAGGAGAAAGAAAAGAAGAAGAAGAAGAAGAAGAAGAAGAAGAAGAAGAAGAAGAAGAAGAAGAAGGAGAAGAAGGAGAAGAAGGAGAAGAAGGAGAAAGAGAAAGGAGAAAGAAGAAAGAAAGAAGAAAGAAGAAGAGGAAGAAGAAAAGACCTTTTGGGCATTGGTGTAGACAAGGAATTTATGAATAAGCCCCTAAAAACAAATGAAACAAAAATAAATGAATGGGACTTAATTAAACTAAAAAGCTTCTGCACTGCAAAAAAAAAAAAAAAAAAAAGGAAGCATAAGAGTGAACAGATGACCTATAGAATGGGAAAAATGTTTCCAAATTATGCTCCTGTATAGGACTAATATCTAGAATTTACAAGAAACTTAAAAAACTCAATAGAAAAAAATTATCTCATTAAAAAGTGGTCAAGAAACATGAATAGATATTTCTCAAAGAAGATATGCAAATGGCTGACAAGTGTATGAAAAAAATGTTCAACATCACTAGACATCAGGTAAATGCTCATTTAAATGACAACAAGGCACCACCTTACCCCAGCCAGAATGGCCATAATTAAAAAGTAAAAAATGATAGATATTGGCATGGATGTGGTGAGAAAGCAATGCTTATATGCTTCTGGTGGAAATGTAAATTAGTACAACTTCTATGGAAAAAAAAATGGTATGGAAATTTTGCAAAGAACTATAACTAAATCTACCACTCAATCTGGTAGTCACATTACTGGGTATCTACTGAAAGGAAAAGAAGTAACTATGTGGAAAAGACACCTGCAAGCATATGTTTGTCATGTCACAACTCACAATTGTAAAGATATGGAATCAAACTGATAAGTGGAAAAAGAAAATATGTGTGTGATATATATACACACACACACACAAAACACCATGGAATACTACTACTACTGGTACTACACACACACACCATGGAATACTACTCAGCCATAAAAAAGTGTAAAACAATATTTTTGCAGCAACTTGTATGGAACTGGAGAACATTATTCTAAGTGAAATAATTCAGATGTCAAAAAACAAATGCCACATGTTCTCACTTGTAAGTGGGAGCTAAACTACCAGTATACAAAGACATACAGAGTGGAAAAAATGCACATCAAAGACTCAGAAGAAGCCTTGGTGGCTCAGACCTGTAAGTCCAGCACTTTTGAAGCCTAAAGCAGGCATATCACTTGAGGTCAGGACTTCAAGAATGGCTTGGGTAGCATGGTGAAATCCCATCTCTACTAAAAATACAAAACTTAGCTGGGTGTGGCGGTGCACACCTGTTATCCCAGCTACTCAGGAGGCTGAGGCATGAGAACCGCTTGAACCCAGGAGGTGGAGGTTGCATTGAGCCAAGATCACGCCACTGCATTCCATCCTGGGTGACAGAGCAAGACCCTGTCTCAAAAACAAACAAAAAGACTCAGAACGGGGAAGGCTTGGAAGGGCCATAAGGGATGTAAAACTACCTATTGGTACAATGTACACTACTCAGGTGCTGGGTACACTGAAATTCTAGACTTCCCAACTGTACAATTCACCTATGTAATCAAAAACCACTTATATCTCTAAGGCTACTTAAATAAAAAAATACTTATTTTAAAAAACCTAAGTAAATAGAAGAGAATGCTAAAAAAAAAAAACCACAAAAAATGAAAAAACAGGATATCAATGAGAAATTTACCAAATATATCAATTTTAAAAAATAATCAAATAGAAATTATTGGGATGAAGAATTTATTGAAAGAAATACAAAATACATTTGAAAGCTTCTACAATCCGCTGAATCAAGCAGAAGTAAGACTCTCGGAGCTTGAAGGCGAGGTTTTGAAATAATCCAGTCAGACATAAATAAAGAAAAGATAATTAAAACATGAGCAAAGCTTTTGTAAAATTTGGTACAACATAAAGTAACTAAATATACAAATTATCAATATCCCCAAGGATGAAGAGAAAATAAAGGGATTAGGGAAGCTGTTTAATAAAATAATAGATGAAGCCATCTCAAATCTAGAAAGAGATTTAATATTTGAATGCAGAAGGCTCAACGATCCGCAGGCAAATACACCTCCACAAAACTTTATAATCAGATTATCCAAACTCAAAAACAAAAATTGATTCCTAAACATGGCAAGTGAAAAGTGCCTAGTCACCTGAAAAGAAAAACCTATCAAACTACCAGCAAATTTCTCAGCAGAAACCTTACAAGCCAAAAGAGAATAGAATGATACATTCAAAGTGCTGAAAGAAAAACAAAATGAAACAAAACAAAAACAAAAAGCTGTCAACCAAGAATATACATGCAGCATAATTAACCTTAATAAATGAAGGAGAAATAATATTATTTTCCAGACAAGCAAATGATGAGAGAATTTTTCACCATTATGTCATCCCTATAGGAAATGTTTTAGAGAGTCTTAAACCTGTAAGCAAAAGGTTGATATTTACCATCATGAAAACATATGGAAGCATGAATCTCACTGGTAAGACAATCACACAAAGGAGGAAACAAAAGGATTCCAGTAGTGCCACTATAGAAATTTATGAAAATACAATGATAAACAGTAAGAGAAAAAGAAAGAAACAAAGAATGTATACAATAACCAGAAGACAGTCAACAATATGACAGGGACAAACCCTCACCTATCAATAATAACCTTGAATGTAAACAGACTAAATTCAGCACTTAAAAGATATAGAATGGCTGAATAAATTTAAAAGTGTAATCCTTTTACATGTGCTGAGAAGAAACTCACCTTAAAATGAAGACACATATAAACTGAAAGGAAAATGATGGAAAAGGTTATTCCATGCAAATAGAAACTAAAAGCGAGAAGGGGTAGCTATACTCATATAGAATAAAACAGACTTAAATCCAGAACAGCAAAGTAAGACAAAGAAGATCATTACATAATGACAAAGGTAATAATACATCAAAAGAATATAACAATTCCCAATATATATGCACCCAACACTGGATCACCCAGCTTCATTAAGCAACTATTACTATTATAGATCAAAAGAGACGGATAGACTGCAATACAATTATAGTGGGAGACTTTCACACATCACTATGGTGATACACTCCTCAGGTACATTGTACCAAAGAATCATAATGTGTGGAAGTCTCCTAAAATTATAGTGGGAACTATAATTGTGAGAGACTTCCACATATCATATTTCTTTGTTGATCCCACAATTATAGTTTCCTCTGGAATTAATTACATGAGTCTCCCACTATATACATAAAATCAACAAAGAAACATTTGATTTAAACTGAATGTTAGACCAAATGGAATTAATAGACATTTACAAAACATTTTATCGAACAACTGCAGAATATACATTATCTTCATTAGTACATGCAACATTCTCCAGGATAGACTATTATATTAGGCGACACAAGTCTCAACGATTTTTTAAAATCATAATAATATCAAATATCCTCTCAGACAACAATGGAATAAGACTAAAAATGAACACCAAAAGGAACTCTGGAAACTATAGAAATGCATGAAAATTAAATAACAAAATCCTGAGTGACCACTGGGTCGATGAAAACATTAAATAAAAGTTTTTAAAACATATTCTTGAAAGAAAAACTGAAACAAAATATACTGAAAGCTATATGATACAGCAAAAGTGGTTCCAAGAGGAAAGTTTACAGCTATACATGCCTACATCAAAAGAGCAGAAAAATTACAAATTAACAATCTAACACTGTAACTCAAGGAAATAGAAAAACCAAGGACAAAATAAACCCCAGATTTGTAGAGAAAGGTAATAAAAGAGATCAGAGCAAAACTAAGTGTAGTAAAACCTAAGAATACACAAAGTGCAATAAAATATAAAGCTGGTTATTTGAAAAGATGAATAAAATTGTTAAGTCACTAGCTAGACTAACCAAGAAGAGAGAATAAACAAAATCAGAAATAAGAAAGGATACATTACAACTGGTACTACAGAAAAATAAAGATCTTCAGAGACTGTTAAGAACAACTACATGCTAACCAACTGGAATGTCCATAAAAATTGATGTTTCTGGAAACATATAAGCTACCAAGGCTGAATTAATAATAAATAGAAAACCTGAACAAAGCAATAAAGAATGGTGAGAATGATTCAATAGTAAAAAGTCTCCTAAAAAAGAAAAGCCCAGGACAGGATAGATGCATGGCCAAATCCTACCAAAGATATTAAGAAATATTAATACAGTACTTCTGCATCTATATTAAAAAAATGAAGAGAGGAAAATCCTATCTAACTCATTCTATGAGGCCAGTATCTTCCTGATGCCATAACCATTCAAGGACACAACCACAAGAACAAAACTGTAGACCAATATCCCTAATGAACGTAGATGCAAAAATCCTCAACAAAATACTAGAAAACTAAATTTAATAGCACATCAAAAAGATAGTATAGCATGATCAAATGAAATTTATATCAGAGATGGATGGTTCAACATGCACAAATTAATATATGTGAGATATCACATGAGCAGAATGAAGGGAAAAAACCATATGACCAACTCAATAGATACAGAAAAAGCATTTTATGAAATTCTACATTTCTTCATGATAAAACTCTCAACAAACTAGGCATAAAAGAAACATATTTCAGCCAGGTGCAGTGACTCATGCCTGTAATCCCAGCACTTTGAGAGGCCAAGACGGGCGGATCACGAGGTCAAGAGATCAAGACCATCCTGGTTGACACGGTGAAACCCCGTCTTTGCTAAAAATACCAAAAAATTATGCGGGCGTAGTGGCAGGCGCCTGTAGTCCCAGCTATTCAGGTGGCTGAGGCGGGAGAATGGCGTGAATACGGGAGGCGGAGCTGGCAGTGAGCCGAGATCACCCCACTGCACTCCAGCCTGGGTGACAGAACGAGACTCCATCTGGAAAAAAAAACGAAGAAAGAAACATATTTCAACCCAGTAAAGGTCATGTATGTATGACACAACCATACTGAACATTATACTGAATAATAAAAAAAATCCTTTCCTCCAAGAACTGGAACAAGACAAGGATGTCCACTTTCAACAGTCTTATTCAACATAGTACTGAAAGTTTTAGTAAGATAAATCAGGCAAGAGAAAGAAATAAAACGCATCTGAGTTGAAAATGAGAAAGTCACACTGCCCCTGTTTGTTATGATATAATCTTATATCTGGAAAAATGTAAGATTTCACCAAAAAACTCTTAGATTTGATAAAGGCATTCAGTAAAGTAGTATGTTATAAAATCAACATGCAAAAATCAGTAGTGCTTCTATATACCAATAATAACTTAGCAAATAAATAAATAAATTTTTAAAAAGGCAATACCACTTACAATAGCTACCAAAAAGAGAAACACCCTAGAAATATATTTAACTAAGGAGAAGGAAGATAGCTACAAGGAAAACTCAAATGGAAAAGCATCCCATGCTCATGGATGAGAAGAATCAATATTATTAAAATGATCATATTGCCCAAAGCAATCTACAGATTCCATGCAATTCCTATCAAATTACCAACATGATTTTTCACATGATTAGAAAAAGCAATCCTGAAATTCATATGGAATCCAAAAAGATACTGGATAGCCAACGCAATCCTGAGAAAAAGAACAAAGCTGAAGGCATCACATTATCTAACTTCAAAATATATAACAATACTATAATAACTCAAGCAGCATGATATTGATGTAAAAATAGACACATACCCCAATGGGACAGAATAGAAAACCCAGCAGTAAAGCCACATACTTACAGCCAACTAATCCTTGACAAAGCCAACAAGAACTTAAATTGCGGGAAGGACACCCTATTCAATAAATGATGCTGGAAAACTTGGATAGCCACATGCAAAAGAATGAAACTAGATCCCTATTTCTCACCATATAAAAAAGTCAAACAAGAAGGAATAAAGACTTAAATGTGGGACCCAAAACTATAAAAATACAGTAATAATACTGTATTAGTCCGTTTTCACATTGCTATAAAGAACTACCTGAGACTGTGTCATTTATAAAGAAAAGAGTTTTAACTGATTCACAGTTCCACATTGCTGAGGAGGCCTCAGGAAACTTACAATAATGGTAGAAGGTGAAGAAGAAGCAAGTATCCTCTTACATGGCAGCATGAGAGAGAAAGAGTAAGTAAGTGACAAACTTTTAAACCATCAGATCTTACGAGAACTCACTCACTACCACGAGAACAGCATGGGGAAAACTGCTCCATGATCCAATCACCTCCCACCAGGTTGCTTTCTCGACATGTGGGAATTACAATTCAAGATAAGATTTGGGTGGAGATGCAGAGCCAAATCATATCAAATACCTAGAGAAAACTCTCTTGGAGATTAGTCTAGGCAAATAACCCATGACTGGGTCCTCAAAAGCATAAGCAACAAAAACAAAAAGAGATAAACAGAACTCTGTTAAACTAAGAAGTTTCTGCACAGCAAAAGAAATAACCAACAGAATAAAGAGGTAACCTCTTTAATGGAATAATATACTTGCAAACTATTCATCTGACAGGGGACTAATGTGCAAAATATACAAGGAACTCAAACAATACAACGAAAAAAATAGCAATAAATAGTCTCACTAAAAAGTGAGCAAAAGTAGTAAGTAGGCATTTCTCAAAAAACAACAACAAACAAACAAAAAAACATACAAACGACCAACAGGTAAAAATGCTCAACCTCACCAATCATCAGAGAAACGCAAATCAAAACCATAACAAGATGTCATCTTACCCCAGTTAGTATGGTTATTATAAAAAAGATTAAAAAAAAAACCACCAGATGTTGGTGAGAATGTGAAGAAAAAGAAACTCTTATACACTGTTGGTGGGAATGCAAACTAGTACATCCACTATGGAAAAAAGTGAAGATTTCTCAAATAACTAAAAATGGAATTGCCATTCGATCCAGTAATCTCACTACTAAATATCTCTCCAATGGAAAAGAAATCAATGTATTAAAGGGATAGCTGTACCCTCATCTTTATTGCAGCACTATTCACAACAACTAAATTATGGAATCAACATAAGTGCCCATCAACAGATGCATGGGTTTAAAAATGTGGTCTATATACACAATGGAATGCCATTTAACCTTTAAAAAGAATAAAATTCTGTCACATGTGACAACATGGATGAACATGGAGGACAATATTTATCCTTAGCAAACCCCCCCACCCCCCCCAAAAGGAAATCATGTCTTTGCAGCAACATGGATGAAACTGTAGGTTATCTTTAGAGAAATCAACCACGCACAAAAAGACAAATATTACATATTCTCACTTAAATATGGGAGTTAAAAAATTTGAACACATGGAGGTAGAGTGGAAAAATAGAAAACAGAGACTGGAAGTAGCAGTGGGGAGGGGAAAGGATGAAGAGAAGTGGGTTAAAGGTCACAAGCATATAGCAAAATAAAAGCAATAAATTCAGTGACAGAGTTTAATGAGTATATTTAACAAAAATGCATTGTACTCAGGTGGTGGACACCCTGAGAGCCCTAACTTTATCACTATGCATTATATGCATATAACAAATTTTATCAGGTATACCATACATCTGCACACATAAAAATATATCACTTGGGATTCCAGAGTTAGGTGGATTGCAGCTTAGAAGATACTGAAAAATTTTGAGTTATTCTCTTTCTTACTATCATGGTTGTATTTCTCCATTCCTGGTCATTGAGTTTGTGATGGTGGGTCTAAATTGTCCTTGCTGTCACCCTGGAATTGTGGTTCAGGGCTGGCCACTGGACTTTATGTTGGGCTCTGGGTTTTGGTACCATGGCCTTGCAGGTCTTCTGCCTTTCTCACTGTATATAATCCATGCCTGCATATAATTGAAGATACAGTATGTCCTTGAGTTTTCTTGACTGATTCACTATCCTATTATAGTGATTTTTGTATCTAAGTCTTGAGTCTACATTTAGCTCAAATGTTGAATACATATACACACACACTTTCAAATATAATAAAATCCAAATGGTATTTTGGATATATGTTTTTTGTCTATCTTTTAAATATTCCAAGTGTGCTTGGAAAGAATTACTGAACTGCTATTATTGAAAGGTGCTTTATGAATAAGTTAAGTAATATCTGAGTAGATGTTATTTAGAAAGCTCACAGCCCATCTTCCTTTTAGCTTTTAGATTTTTTCTTTTCAGTTAAAACTCTGATGTTCTAGATAATCAGGCTTTTATTCCAGCAAGCTGTGTAAACTTTGCCTCACAAATCACATCCAAGACAGGCTTTCATGCAGTTATAAGAAATTTCCTCTAGAGACAATATAAAAGCACAATACAAAAGGTCAACTTATATTTTTTAGTCGTTTACAGTTTCCACAAACGTACTCTCTGCAAGGTCCCTTTGAAAAAATAAGAAAGGATAATGGATGCAACATTTACATATCCTGTTCATGTAATGTTTCAAACTAGTAACAATATAATTCATTTGCACAGTATTTTTAATTTTCCATTGCTACCAGTATATATGGCAGAGGTCTTAGTTTTAGAGATGAGAAGTCTGAGACAAGAACAATTAGATAATTCAGGTAAGATAGCCCTTATGTTACACCAGGATTTGAACAAAGGCTCTAATCCAAATCTTGTATTTTTACATGATTCAACACTCAGCTGACCAAGACTGGGTGCATTACATTTGCCTGTGATTTTCTTTTAAGTGGAAATGTATAAGGGTTCCTCTTTCTCCATATCCTTATCAACACTTATCTGTGTCTTGATAATCGTGACTTAAAAAGGTGTGAGGTCTTATGTTGTGGATTTGTTTGTATTTCTGTGATGATTACTGATTTTAGCATTTTTTCAGATGCTTCTGACAATTTGTATGTCTTCTTTGGAGAAATGTGCTTTTAGAAGATTTTCTTGGTTTTGATTGTATTATTTGTATTTTAATGTTTAGTTTTTTGAATTTCTTATATATTCTGCTTATTAATCTCTTGTTGGATGGATTATTTGCAGATATTTTCTCTCATTCTGTAGGTTATCTCTTTACTCTGGCTTGTTTCTTTTGTTATGTAGAAGCTTTTTGGCTTGATTTAGTCCCATTTGTCTATTTTTGCTCCAGTTGTCTGTGTTTTAAAGGTCTTACCCAAGAAATCTTTGCACAGACCAATTCCCTGAAGCATTTTCTTATAGTACTTTCATATTTTTGGTTCTTACATTTAAGTTGCTAATTAATTTTGATTTAATTTTTGTATATGATGAGAGTTAGGAGTATAGTTTTGTTATTTTGCATGTGGTTATTCAGTTTTCCCAGTACTATGTATTGATGAAACTGTCATTTCCCTAATGTATATTCTTGGTGGGTGTATAAAAAATGAATTGGCTGTAAATGCATGGATTTATTTCTGGGATCTTGACTCTGTTCCATTAGTCTGTGTGTCGGATTACCATTCTGTTTTATTACTAAGGCTTTGTAGCATGTTTTGAAGTCAGATAGTATGAAGCCTTCAGCTTAGTTCTTTTTGCTGAGGATTGCTTTTGCTGTTCAGGGTCGTTTGTGCTTCCATACAAATTTTAGGATTGCATTTTCTATTTCAGCGAAGAATGTCAAAGAAATTTGATGGGGATTACATTTACTCTGTAGATTACTTTGGGTAGTATGGGCATTTTAACAATAATAATTCTTCCATTCAGTAAGTATAGGATATCTTTCCTTTCATGTCTATATCCTTATTTTATCTCACTGGTGTTTGTTTTATAATTTTCTTTAAAGGATGTTTGGTTAAACATATTGCAAGGTATTTCATAATTTTTGTAGCTATTTTAGATTTAATTGCTTTCCTAATTTTTTTTAGTTGTTTACTGTTGTCAACCATAAATGCTACTGATTTTTGTATGTTGACTTTGTTTCCTGCAACATTACTGAATTCGTTGATAAGTTCTAACAGGTTTTTTTTTTTTGGGGGGGTGAAATCTTCAGGTTTTTCTAAAAATATGTTATCTGCAAACAAGGAAAATTTGACCTCTTTCTTTCTTTTTTCATAT
>NW_012122487.1:10620169-10620526 GCF_000951035.1 Colobus angolensis palliatus
TGGTTTCAAAGAACATCTTTATTTCTGCCTTCATTTCGTTATGTACCCAGTAGTCATTCAGGAGCAGGTTGTTCAGTTTCCATGCAGTTGAGCAGTTTTCGTTGAGTTTCTTAGTCCAGTTCTAGTTTGATTTCACCGTGGTCTGAGAGACAGTTTGTTATAATTTCTATTCTTTTACATTTACTGAGGAGTGCTTTACTTCCAATTATGTGGTCAAGTTTGGAATAAGTGTGATGTAGTGCTGAGAAGAATGTATATTCTGTTGATTTGGGGTGGAGAGTTCTATAGATGACTATTAGGTCTGCTTGGTGCAGAGATGAGTTCAATTCCTGGATATCCTTGTTAACTTTCTGTCTC
>NW_012122487.1:10622621-10687566 GCF_000951035.1 Colobus angolensis palliatus
TGCTCTCTTCAAAGCTGTCAGACAGAGTCGTTTGCGTCTGCAAAGGTTCCTGCTGCTTTTTTTGTTGTTGTTGTTGAGCTGTGCCCTGTCCCCAGAGGTGGAGTCTACAGAGACAGGCAGGTTTCCTTGAGCTGCTGTGAGCTCCACCCAGTTCGAGCTTCCCAGCGGCTTTGTTTACATACTTAAGCCTCAGCAATGGTGGGCGCCCCTCCCCCAGCCTCGCTGCTGCCTTGCGGTTAGATCGCAGACTGCTGTGCTAACAATGAGGGAGGCTCCCTGGTCGTGGGACCCTCCTGGCCAGGTGAGGGATACAATCTCCTGGTGTGCCCGTTTGCTCAAAGTGCAGTATTGGGGTGGGAGTCACCCAATTTTCCGGGTGTTGTGTGTCTCAGTTCCTCTGGCTAGGAAAAGGGACTCCCTTCCCCCTTGCGCTTCCCAAGTGAGGCGATGCCTCGCCCTGCTTCAGCTCTCGCTGGTCAGGCTGCAGCAGCTGATCAGCACCGATTGTTCGGCACTCCCTAGTGAGATGACCCCACTACCTCAGTTGAAAATGCAGAAATCACCAGTGTTCTGTGTCACTTGCGGTGGGAGTTTGAGACTGGAGCTGTTCCTATTCGACCATCTTGCTCCGCCCCCCTTATGACCTCTTTCTTTCTAATTTGTATGCTCTTTCTTTCTTTTGTATATTTGCTCTGAAAAGGGCTTCCAGTACTATGTTGAATAAAAATAGTGAATGTGGATATTTTTGTCTTCTTTCAGATCTTAGAGGAAAAGCTTTCAATTTTTCATTATTTGGTGTGATATTAACTGTGCATTTGTCATATACGGCCTTCATTGTTTTGAGGTATATTTCTTTGATACCTGGTTTGTTGAAAGTTTTTACCATGAAAGGATGTTGAATTTTATTGAACGCTTTTTCAGCATCTATTGAAATGTTCATAGGTTTTTTTGTCCTTGATTTTGTTAATGTGTTGTATCATTTTTATTGATTTGTGTATGTTGAACCATCCTTGTAACCCTTGGATAAACCCCACTTGGTTATGGAGAATAATGTTTTTAACGTGTTGTTGAATTCAGCTGGCTAGTATTATGTTATGGATTTTTGCATCTATATTCATCAGAGATATTGGTCTTGAGCATGTACTTTTGAAGTCTGAATATTTCAGGGTCTCTGTTTCCTCCACCTAAAGACGCTTTGGTTTATTTATCTCTATCTGTAAATGATTCAAATTATAACTTCTTTCAGAGCTCTGAAATTCAGCTCAGGACTTATATCCTTTGGGGCCTC
Organism: Colobus angolensis palliatus; assembly: GCF_000951035.1. NCBI lineage: Eukaryota > Metazoa > Chordata > Mammalia > Primates > Cercopithecidae > Colobus > Colobus angolensis. The sequence continues at coordinate 10,623,910 of NW_012122487.1, forward strand.
ATATTTGTGTTTTAAAAACACCACCATTAAGACCGAACCACTGTTAGCATTTTTGCTTAATCATTTTAGTTACTTGTTTTCTCTCATATGCACATACACACATATATATGTATATATACATATACATCATTTATAATCATTACTGTTATATAAAATATACATTGTTTTGAGTACATATTTGTGTTGCAAAGATTTTTTTTTTTTTTTTTTTTGAGACAGGGTGTCTGCCTGGCTGGAGTGCAGTGGTATGATCTCTGCTCACTGGAGCGTTGACTTCCTGGGCTCAAGTCATTCTCCCATGTCAGCCTCTGCCCCAAACACCACCCAACACTCCTCAACCCCTCCAATGCTGAGTAGCTGGGACTACAGGCACATGCCACCATGCCCAACTAACTTCTGTAATTTTTTGTAAAGATGGGTTTTCACTGTGTTGCCCAGGCAGGTCTCAAACTCTAGGCTCAAGAGATCTACTCACCTTGGCCCCGCAACATGCTTATAGACTGAGTCACCATGCCAGCTATTTATGGCATTTTTACATGTCCTTCTCTTTTTGGTCTACATACCATTAAACATAGCTGCCTTAGTAAAAGGAAAATGTGAGACTTTTCTTGACTGTCCACAGGATGGCATTAGAGGTCTCTTCATAAATCCCAAGGTTAGTGCTTTTCTCTGACATTTACGTGCTAGACTCTTAAAGTAGAACGTTTCAGACCTAAAGATCTGAGTATTCATAACATCTTTATTATGGTTGGTCCTCATATCTTCATTTTGATGCTAATTTTCAGTGTAGTTACACGGGTGAATAATCAGTACAGCACTAAGAAGAAATATAAAACTTGGCTTGAGCAAGCTTGAATAAATGTGAGTTTTATAGCACATACTAAATGTAAGGAGAGGGAAATATAGTTTTCTGATGGCAAGGGTAGCAATAGCTGTCTTGATGATTGGATGCTTAACAGAGCATATAAATTCAGCCACAGATAGTTGCCAAGAGCAGTTGCATAGTTCACATGAAGCAAGTTTGCATCAAAGTAAGTCAAGAGCATTCATGGCTTGAATCAAGCTATGTTGATATTTATTCTCAAAAAGGCAATATCTAGTTTCTTCAATATGCAGGGAATATACACACATAAGTATGAATGAACACTTGTTTTCTCAGAACAATCAAAATCAAGCCTAATGCCAACTCTCAAGGTATACTCCTGATTTAAGAAATGGGGGCAAGGAGATTGTTTACAAATTTCATGTGAGAGGGAAAATGTTGTCTAAATGTCTAGAACATGAGTCTTTTTTAGCAGTAGTGCAGATAAGATTCCTAGTTAGGCATCTAGATAATTATTTTTATTTTTCAGAAATTCTGTATGATCCCCTACATGTAGCTCTATATTGTGACCCAGTGATATTGGGACTCTCATGTTGGATACTTTGCTAACTGCATATGTGATTTGGGACAAGCACATTAACTAACCTTTACCCTAGTGGGTTTTTTTTTAAATTTAACATTTAACCTTAGTGGGTGAAAATATATGATCTCCAAGACACCTTCAGCCTCTCCTATTTTTTGAGTATATTTCTATTTTCATTATTATTTTTAAAACATTATTTTAATTTAAAATAGATCCATTTAGATAACAAGTAAGTCTGCATGCTAGTTACTTGTTTAGAACTCATAATGATCTTTTTTCACATATGTAATAATACATTTAGAGGTTATTTACCCTACTTAAACAGTAAGTACCAATACATTTTATAACAAGCAAAACTATAATTTAAGAAGTCGTATAAAAGCTATCATGTAATAGTATCCATTCTAACTTATATTGGAGATATCAAGAGTAAAGACAGATATTTGATAGGAGGAAATTGGAAAGGACTTCTGGCAAGGAAAATCTTAGCCAGGGATGAAGTCTGAAAAGGGGCTTCAATTGTGAAGATAAAAATGTGATGAGAGGTGGAAGAATTCCATTGACAAGAACTCCATAGCATAAGCAGTATTTTCTGAGAATAAACCATTCTTGGGGATCCGGGTTTTTCAACAAGGAAGAAGAAATTAACTGATTTGCACAAATTAGACATCATTATTTTTAAACATAGGGCATATATAAGTCAGATTCCTACACCACCCTGCATAAAAGTACTCTACCCTGATTTAACACATATGAGATAATTATAAATTCATACAACAAAATATTATCCCATCATAGGTGAATAATTAAAATCTGCTAAATCAAAATGATTCCATTCAAATTTCATTGCACATATGATAAGTGTAGGAAAATTTATAAAATATTGAATGTAAAGATGGTTTAGGACATCTATGCTTTCAGGAATCCCATCTGAAACACATTAAAATATATAGTAGAGTGATAATGGACATACTAACAATGAAACATTTCTGTAAATATGAGTAATTTTATCTAAGAAATTAGAGAATCAAGAGATCTGATTTTTAGTGAAGACATTGACTGTTTGGTATGGGGAGGAACGTCTAGGAAGAGGAAGGATATAAAAAAGCAGAGATAAGAGTAAGCATTCCATGTACTGGAAACTACAGCTAATGGTTACAGGTCATTTGCAAAGAGGGAAATGATAAGAAAAGGAACTTTAAAAGTTATTCTAATGAAGAAGGGTCTAATATGTTAAGAAGCATGGACTTTTTGTTGTAAATGGCAAATCATTGGAGGTTATTAGACATAAAAGTTACATTACTAGGATTTCATTTTACAAAGACATATCTGAAAGCTATGTGGCATGACAAAGAGGAGACAGTCTGTATGTTCTTGGAATTATCTAAGAAAGAATTATGAGCAACTTGCATTAAACTAATGGTAAAGTCTGGAAGAGAAGAGAGTCCAGAAATATTTAGGGATATGATTTGGTGAAGTTAATTCATGGCGTTTCAGTTTTTTAAAAAAATTGTACATTTTGAGTGAGACAGAGTAGGTCATACATACACTCTATGTACAAAGAGGTGTGAATGATGACATGTGCAGTGTTCAAGTTTTCATTCACTCAATTGGCTGCTACACCAGTAAACAAGCAGTAGAAAGGATACCGTTGAGTGGATGCAACTTTCTCCTCTTCTTCATAGAAGCCTACTTAAAGTGTAGTAATCTTAATCCAAATAGACTTAAGAATTAAACATTTAGAAGATCCCAGAATCCCAAGCTTGGTGACTTTTATGTAAATGACTAGAAGGAAAGCACAAGCACATATTTACTTTTAAAATTCTTTAGCATTTAAAGAAATTTCTGTTATGCTAAAGACTTCATATTTTATTTCTTAATGAGTCATCAAAACTGTGACAGGGCTAATCTGCCTACCACATGAATAAAAATACAATAACATATAGTACATATTTTGGTAAGTTTAGCTAGAGGTATTTTTCATTTTGGGGCAGAGAAAAGATAAACATGGAGCTTCTCTTTTCAGTCTCTCTTCAATTTCACATGCTATACATTAAAGCACATCTTGTAATATGGTTGTCATATATTAAACTTCCTTTCCTTGTTATAAATTATAATAGCAGCATTACATAATACTCACGTGCCTCCTATCACACAAAACAGAATTGGAATATTCAATGTGTGCATAAATTAGCAGTAGAGGTATTGTATAATAAGAAAAGATAGGGAAGTATCACAGGGAAGAATTCAAGACACTTTAGTGGGTGATGATAATACAGAATTTCAATTACTCCTACATTCATGGCAATAAGAACTGATAAATGACTTATGAAGGCCAACTATCTGTGGAGATAATACAAGGCTATTTCTCCACCTAGTTCAATAGAAAATCAACAAGATCAGTCCTGCTAGCAAAGTCAGAGCATACATGTTAACAACAGAGGATAGCAAGAAACAAGTGACTGTGAGAAAGTAAAATCAGATATGAAATATTCTTAGTTGCAAAAGGAAACAGAACCAACTGACATGTGCTTATGAGGACTGACTTGGGAAAAGACTGCATTGAAAAATATCGAGTTTTATAATTACCCTCCATGTGGCATCTAAAATTTGAACAGCAATTAAGGAAGATAATAATAATACAAGAGTTGATAATTTTAATTAAATCCAATTGTCAAAATGCCAATTGCAAGTCTTTTATCAGTCAAGTTATGAACAGCATCAAGGACATATAGTACATTTTTTTGCACATTTTTTCAAACAGGACGGGGAGGGTGAGAGAGATAAATTGTTTCTATTTGAAAGTAGTAAACATTATATAAAAAGACCCAAAAGATAAATAAGTTGCAAAAGTTTTGCTTAGCAAAAAGTTTTTTGTACTATTTTTATATTGTACTTTTTCTAACAAATAGCATATAGCATAAATTAATTTATCTTGAACTGTTTAAGTAGAAAAATTTGAATTCTTCACACCGTGGAGTGATTTAAGAACCTGTTTGTATTGCAAATCTTTGATGGAAACCAGAACAGATTTGTAGTTCTTATTTCACAGACAGTTACCCAAAACATCTTTTTTGAATATTTAGTGGAGGTATCTACTGTGGAAGACTTCAAGATAAACTGTCCTCAAATTTAATTTAAAAATACTATCAATGAGATCAGTGATGTGAAGCAATGTCCAGGGATAGAAATTAGTTATATGGAAGCATAAAGGAAGGAGTTACATTCATTGGGAGTAGAAAATTCCTTGAACTGTATATGTTGCTTGAATGGTGAAGGATGGGTAAAATTGTGATTGATTAAGTTGAGGTTTAGGGGGTAGCATTTTAACAAAAGAAATTACATGAAAAATAAAAACAATTATACACTAGGAGAGGCATATTTAAAGATTTAAGTTTGACTAGAGAATAGATTGCATGTAAGAGTGGGATATTCAGATTAGTGAGAAACAAATTGGAAAAGGTAGCAACTATATTAGTTAAAATATTTAGCAAAGTGGGGTTTTAATCATGTTAGAAAAAAAGATAAAAGAAAGTACAAAATAAGCATTGAACAGATATTAGGAGCTTTATGTGTTATTTATGTATCATGCTCACAACTGTAACATGAAATTTTCAAAAGTGAGGCTCATGTTAGTTGCCTGATACAGTATAGTTTGTAAGAAGTAGAACTGGCATTAGAACTTCCATGACTAACTTTAAACCACAAGCTCTTTCCACTGTAACCTACTCTAGCATTGGTAATTTCCTCTCAGAGCTGGAGCTAACATATTTTAGAGCAGTGGAAGCATAATTATATTTTGTGCATTATTGTCACCCTGTGAAATGGGACAATAGACTCTGGGAATTTTTGAAAAGAGAGAGTAGTCACTTGTACTCCTCCATACTGTTTTTTTTTTTTATTTCAGTCACATTTCTTTATACTCACATTTTACAGTTAGTTAAAAAAGACTTAGGTTGCTGGATAAAACATTTCTGCCGATATTCTTATTTTGTCACCCACCTACAAGTTCTGGATATTTTATTTTCAGGCTAAATTTCTGCTCAGTCTAGGGCAAAACCCCTTTCCAGTGGTGTGAGCTTCTTTAGATCATATCCTTCCTTTCTCTGGGTGTAAGAAGGAAGAGGTAAAATACCAAGTTGTATAATTATGAAAATAGATTTTTCCTGGTAGGAAGGAGATTACTTTTGACTGTTCTATTAAAGAAGTACATTTTTCTTTTTCTCAAGCAGTTTTCTTTTGAGTAGGAGATATGTTTGTTTAGATTCTATCATTTCCCAAGCAACAGCTGTCACTTGGCCACATTTACAACTTGCCTACATTAAAGAGCATGCTCACTGTCCAAAACACAACAATCATAAATCTAATACAATTTAAACCATGGTTTTAATAGGTTTACACATCTCCATAAAATGCATTAAGCGATTTATTCTAAAGAAAACATTCAATTCAGTTAAATTTTTACTTTCTCTCAAAATAATTATTGTTCATAATTATTATTTCTAATAAAGAACCCCAAAGTACAGGCTCAGAGTTCCTAGCTTAATTTTTAACAGAATGCTAATCTAATTAACATAGATTCAGCAAAAGCTTGCATGGACACACTGGTGCTTTTTAATGACTCCTTTGATGGGAATGAACTTCCACCTTTTAAAAGAGAAATGCCTTATTTAATAATACTGAATATTCCTGTTGAGATTCTGATATAGATTCGACCACCTGAAACTTTTTGTTAGCTATCTTCATGCTCAAAATGGCAAGGACATAATGAAACAATGGATAGTATTACATACCCCCAAAAGCAATTGTCTAAATCTACTTAAAATCTCAATAAAATGTTTAAAATTGATCTGGAGAAAGGAAACATCCTTTATCCTGTTCACTGGTTATCTCTGCAAAAAAATAAAAAAACCCACATCATATACATATATGTAAATTTGGGCTCTTTAAGTTTTTTTTTTTTATTTTCACCAGTTGGGTGGAATTTTTATAACACACAAAATGCATGAATTTCATCCAACCCAAGGTACTAAATGTTAGCAATGTAAAGGGGAAATGCAGAAGAGAAGTTTGAATAGCCAACCAAACTCAAGATGCTCTACTGATTATTGGTCTGAAGGCACAGTCATCCCTCTCAATGAGTCATGTTTACTGTACGTGCCATGGTGTTCTATTTTAGGAATGATGGGTACGTTTTATGTAATGAGTTAAGTGGGATTCCCTCCCGTGCCAGAAACATTTTAATTAATTTTGAATGTTTCTGTGTAGCTCAAAAGAAATGTTGCTCACATTTGACATAAAGATAGCCTTTAATATGTATCACGATAAATTATGTTGTTTATATTTATAGCACTTATTTTATTCATAGTAACATGTGGCAGAGAAATAACAATATTTTAAATAAAAAATTTAACAACTCCACTTCACCATTTGAAAACTCATGTAATCTCTGAATTATGTCCTATGACAAAGTTTTAGTTTACATATTAAACCACTTGATTTATAAAGTATGTTGTACCATTGTTTTATTAGAGATTAATAGAAGACTATTGTAGTGACCTATGGTAGAATTTTCTGATATTCAGAGAAGTTGTTTGCTGCTGTTTTGAATTTAACTGAAAACCCATTTCTCACACTCAGAACACTGACCACAGCATGCTGCAACACTGTAAAAATGCTAAAACGGTTCATGTATGTCTTGGCTAAATATGCACACTTAGCCAGAAGTGAGAGTAAATACCAGTGGATGTTAAATAACGTGGCTATTAATATTAAATATACTTAGTGATTTCTCCCTTTACTCAGTAGTTTTCTTCATGATAATTTGTGTTTATTAAATTAAAACGTACCTGAAATATTTGGAGTTAAAGAAATGTCATAACTAGAGAAGTGGAGCAATAAGGCTAAATGGAAACTGGATACCATACAAAATCACAGGGCTGGACCAGCAAACAGAGGTTCCAACAGCAAGGATTAGGGGGACCACCCAGAGAGAGGTCCATGTGAAAGAAACAGTCATCAGGAGCAGCTGACAGGGGTTGGGAGTGGCAGTGCCAATAGGATGTATAGGGGAAAAGCTGGATATCCTTCCTGCAGGTGATTCAGACACAGGGAAATCAGGACAGATAGAAGTTAGCATTAAAACTGATTTTACTAATTTAATATGTTATGTTAGATACTAAAAGGATTACTCTCAGGATATAAAATGGAATTAACCTAGAGTAGACTTCTGAATGTGCCAGGCTCTGAAACTTACAGAAAATGCAAGCACAGTTGGCCCTGTTATCCATGGTTTTACTTTTCATGGTTTCAGTTACCTGTTGTCAACCATGGTCAAATATTAAATAAAAAATTCCAGAAATATTTTATTAATTTCAATAAAATAGTGCCCCATTCTGAATAGCATGATAAAATCCCACTCTGTCTTACCTGTTCTACTGGGAATGTGAATGATCCCTTTGTCCTGTGTATCCCTGCTGTATACGCGACATGACTGGTAGTCACTTAGTTGCTACCTCAGTTATTGCATCAGCTATTTTGGTGTCAGAGTGCTTGTGTTCAAGTAACTTTTATTTTACTTAAAATATATTAATGTAATTATTAGTTATTATTAAGATTTTACTTGCCAAATTTGTCGATTAATCTGTATCATAGGTATGTGTACATAGGAAAAACACAGTATGTATACAGTTCAGTACTGTTGATGGTTTCAGTCATCACCCGCAGATAGGGGATAACTATATGAGGAACAACCAGATAGGGGCATGTCTGACTGACTGACTTTGGGGGAGGAGGTGTGTTATATGACACAAAATCAAACCAATTGTGTGATCAGATCACAGATAATTTACTTAAGCTTCCTGGTTCCTGGAGCTTCTCTATCAGAGGTTCTTCTTCTTAGGTGTATTCTTACTCCCTTATTAGAAGTGTAATGGCTCAGAATTTAGAGAAGATTTTGTGTCATAAGAGAATAAGGCTGAAGAATGTCCTTGGAAAATACGTGTTTAAAAGTCAACTTAATTTATAATGCTTAAAACAGCATCTTTAGCATAATGGTCATTAATGCATGCCTACAAATTCACTCATTCATTCATTGATCATTTATTAATTTGTAAATTAAATTCATACAATGTATGAGGCATTCTTTTTCTGCTCTTGGATTATTGTAGTGAACAAAGAAAACTGAGTCTTTTCCTCTAATGAAAACTGTGTCAGTAAAAGTAAGGCAATTATAAAAATTAAAGATACATAAGTGAATAAATAAATAATAACATAATATTTGCTACAAAGAAAAAGAAAACGCAAGTAGGCCAGGAGAAAAACACAGGAGAGAGTGGTGCTGGTGGAGTGTGTGTGCTATTTCATCCTATTTTGTGTAGGATGGTCAGGAAACACATTCAGAGAAGGTGTTTGAGGTGAGACTTGAATAAAGAGATGGAGCAAGACATGTACATAAGAAAAAGAAGGAATCATAAGTATAAAAGCCCCAAGAACGAGAACACTTGCCCACATTTTAGGAAAACACAAAGGGGCATGTCTGACTGACTGACTTTGGGGGAGGAGGTGTGTTATATGACACAAAATCAAACCAATTGTGTGATCAGATCACAGGGAGCCTTGTAAACTACAGAGAAAACCTTGAACTATACTTTGTGTGAAGTGGGAAACCTTTACAGGTTTTAGGCAGAGAACTGGGCATCACTTACTTTGCATTTTAATTGGACCATTCTGGCTGACTGATAGGTGGAAATAAGTAATAGAAGAGTGAGAGGAAAGCAGAGAGACCAGTTCAGAAGCTATCACTGCATTGAATAAATGCTATTGGATTCAAGCAGATGAATACTCCATTTAGCTATGATATAAGGAAAAAAATAAAACCATTGGCCAGCCTATTGTGTTCTCTGATGTCACATTGATCATTAAAATATATGAATCATTCAAATATATACAGTATCACTGAGTTGTAGACACTTTAGGCTCCACTTTACAGATAGGAAAATGAAATTTTAGAGAGGTTCCCAATACTTATCATTAACTTAGAATTGCTATAGAGGGAGGTGAATTGCTATAGAGGGAGGTGACATAAGATTTGGAATCATACAGATATTGGTTCAAGGCTCAGATTGGACATATATCACCAGGGCCAAGTGTAAGTTTTCTAAGCTTCGGTTTCATTTTCTGTAAAGTATGCTTAAGTAAAATATCTACTCTAATGGGTAGATGTTAAGGTCAAATGCAATTATTCATATAAAACGCTTACCATAGTGCCTTGAATGTAATAAATGCTCAAATTTAGCTATTATCTTTATTTTCAACCCCAAAAGTCATCTTTAACATAAAATTCAAAATTCTCCTCATTCTGACGATTAGTTCAAGATTAAGCTGCACCATCAAGTTAAACATCTTACTCAATAGCCATAATCCATGAGTCTGGCCTTATCTTGACTTAGGGACCTCTCCCTCTTTAAGTGGGCTACATTTTGCCTTCTGAAACTCTGGGACTGTCTTTACATACTAACATCGTTCAAATTCTTTTCATTTGAAAATTTCTTTCTCCAAGATTCCAAAAACCTCTGCTTGAAAACTAAGGACTCAGCAGGACAGATCACATAAATGATGTAACAAATCATGCTTTACAATGTCCCTGGGAAGATCAACTCTATATTTTAGTAGAACAAATAAATTTTAAAATATATTCTTACATCCCCAGAGCACTATTCTATAGATAGGACATCAAAAACAAAGAAGTATATATTTAGGGTCTGCACATTTTCTTATCTTTGGATTTAGCAAGACATGCAGTATAATCCAATTAGAAAGTAAAATGGGCTTAATTACTTAGATCAAAGAACATAAGGAGTCAAAGAATCTAATTAAAGTTAATAATATAATGGGCAGCTTTATCTAATGCCTAATCTGGGGCATTTCATCTTAATTTAAACTCAGTTCTCAAATTCACAATAAGATCCCATCATTGTCACTGATTGTTATGAAATCTGATAATCCTTTGGTAAATCCTTCCTGTGTATTTGTTGGCCAATTGGCCAATTCCAATTTTAACTCTGTACAGCAGAGAGAGGTTAGAAAGTTCACTCTGTTACATGTTTATATTGAATTTCCTTAGCCTTCTATCTCTTACTTTATCCTGATTAATATTCTTCAGATGTTATTGAGTAGCACAAATGATCTATACAATGTACACAGCCACAGGCCATATTTATATTGAGTGGGAACAGTACTGAAGTTAATCAAGGACTCTCATAGATGCTTCTAAACCTAATTTAGAGTACATTTACAAAGTACTATTTATTTTAATGTTTGTACAAAATTGAACCCCTAGTACAGTAATTCCCTTTCTCTGTGGCAGATGAGTTCCAAGACCCTCAGTGAATTCCTGAAATTCCCATTGAATGTCTAGCCTCCAGTGAATGTTTTACACCATGCATATAAAGTAGGAGACTGGCCAGACTTGTTCTCTGGTCACAATCTTGCTGAACAAAACAGGATCTGATCCAGACCGGATAAAGTGAAGAAACTGGTGGGAAACAGCAGATGTCAGAAGACAGGAATCTTTAGCTGCCTGTGATGGTTAATATGGAGTGTCAACTTGATTGGATTAAAGGATGCAAAGTATTGTTCCTGGGTGTGTTTGTGAGGGTGTTACCAAAGGAGACTAACATTTGAACAGTGGACTGGGAGACGCTGACCTACCCTCAGTCTGTGTGGCACCATCTAATCAACTGCCAGTGCAACTTGGATAAAAGCAGGCAGATACACGTGGAAGGGCTAGACTGGCTGAATCTTCCAGCCTCCATGTTTCTCCTGTGCTGGATGCTTCCCACTGTCAAACATCAGACTCCAGGTTCATTAGCTTTTAGGCTCTTGGACTCACATCAGTAGTTTTCCAGGGGCTCTCAGGCCTTTGGCCACAGATTGAAGGCTGCATTGTTGGCTTCTCTACTTTTGAGGGTTTGGGACTCTGACTGACTTCTTTGCTCCTCAGCTTGCAGATGGCCTACTGCGGGACTTCACCTTATGATCATATGAGTCAATACTCCTTAATAAGCTCCCCTTCTATATACATCTATCCTGTTAGTCCTGTCCCTCTGGAGACTAATACACTGACTAATACACTACTAATACACTGCCCTTATTTCTCAGTAGCATAAGACACTTCCTCCTGCATTGTGACAATTTACAAATGCCAGGGCAATAACCCAGAAGTCACTACCACTTTCTATGGCAATGGCCCAGAAGTTATCACCTTTTTCCCAGAAAGTTCTAAATAACCCACCCCTTAATTTGCTTTGACTCACCCCTTAATTTGCATGTCATTGAAAATGGGTTTACATAAGTAGGAATACATTACCATCTCTGCACCCACGGCATATGAGTTAGCCCTACACTGCAAGGAGCAGTATTGTTCAATAAAAATCTCTGTCTAACACCATTGGCTCACCCTTGAATCCTTTCCTTGGCAAAGCCAAGAACCCTCCAAAGCTCCAATTTGGGGCCTTGCCTGTCCTGCAGTATCTATACTATGCTTTTCCCTATACACACATACCTATGATAAAGTTTAATTTATAAACTGGGCACAAAATGAGGTTAACAACCATAACTAATAATAAAATAGAACAATTATAATAATATACTATAATAAAAGTTATGTGAATGTTTCTTTTTCTCTCTGAAATATCTTATTGTGCTATATTTACCTAATTTTCAGACTGTGGTTGACTGCAGTAACTAAAACTTGGATGGGGGGTGCTACTCCTCCTATGTCTAAGATGTGTTTTTAAATCATTTTGTCTGCAACATGTAAAGAAAAAATATAGTTAATTTATGGATTTAACAATCTCTACTGTTAACTTGTGTGTGTGCATGCACTCACTTGCATGACATCAACGTTACACATTCAAAAACTAAAACAGATCAACCTTTTTCTTTCTTTGGTTGGTACATGAGACAAGTCTGAGTCAATGTTTTTGCCCTCAAGCAGAAATAACATATTTTCGACAATTGTTAGAATTGCCTTAAATATCTTTCCAGAAAGACAAGCCAAAACACTGTACCACTAAGCATATTTATTGATTATAAGCCTTATCCTTATTTAAACACTTTTAAAAAGTCATTTTGATGCCTAAATATCAGCAATTGGGTTTACAACCAAAATATAAAACTCAAGAGATTACAAAACCCCTCTGAAACAGCAAATTTAGCTTTGGAAGAGTAACTGCAATTGGTTAAAATTCTCCCATTAAAAACTCAGTGACTGGCCGGGTGCAGTGGCTCAAGCCTGTAATCCCAGCACTTTGGGAGGCCGAGACGGGTGGATCACGAGCTCAGGAGATCGAGACCATCCTGGCTAACACGGTGAAACCCCGTCTCTACTAAAAAATACAAAAATCTAGCCAGGCGAGGTGGCGGGTGCCTGTAGTCACAGCTACTCGGGAGGCTGAGGCAGGAGAATGGTGTAAACCTGGGAGGTGGAGCTTGCAGTGAGCTGAGATCCGGCCACTGCACTCCAGCCTGGGCGACAGAGCGAGACTCCATCTCAAAAAAAAAACAAAACAAAAAAAACAAAAAAAACAAAAAAAACTCAGTGACCACAAACTCCAAGCTAAGAGCCACGAAGGATGGCTTAGATCAGGATCAAAATAGGAAGAAGCTGAAGAAAGATGAGGTTTAAGAAACAGTTGCAAATATGCAGCAGCTGGAGGTCTTCTCCCACATGGAATGTGTGCACTGTCCATTTTTTAGAAGTTCTGCAATTATACTTGCAGTGTATTCTTTAGTGTCTCTTAAAGCCAAGGATATTGAATTGTAGCTTCTCATTGTCTAAAAGCCTTCCTAAAGTGGTCAGATCTCCAAGACATGCCAGAAAAGGGAAAAATGAACTGTAGAACTATTCTTTGGTTAATTATTTTACACAAAAATATTTTCAGTAAAAGTCTGATTAAGCTCCACTAAGAAAACTAAACTTGCTTGAAGTGGTTGGGTCATAGTTCAAAGTGATTGGAATGTGTGGTTATACACAGAAGAGTAATTCTTTTTTAGATAAAATTCATGCAGTAAATATCCCTCTTGTAAGAATGTTAAACTTAGGCACTCCCTGGTATATTCCACCTGGTTTATACAACTCGCTGACAGTGCACATAATCAAACACTCCCACTCTTGGATGGTCAAGCCACGAAATATTTTCTTACCCTTGGGAATGTTTATCTTGAAGCTAAAGCAATTGGTTTCTGTAAATGTTTGTATAAATAGCTCTGTGTCAATACAGCAGTAAGCAGTTTGGGTACCTGCTAAATTAGGAACTTTCTTGACCACCACATATTGAATCAGACAAGCAAAAAATCTTATTCTAATTAAGAATTAACATTTTAACTGTAATCATTCATTAATTCTGAGATAGAGAAGGGAGGATGGAAGGAGAGGGAGAAAGAGTCGGGGGAGGGAAAGGGAGAGAGAGAGAGAGAGAATTTAACAGATTAAACAGAAATGACCCAATTGACTAGGATGGTCTGATTAAATTCCTCATATATCAGAAAAAAAAAAGTACAAGACTGATGGCCACTAAGGAAAATCCTGTGCTTCCACAGAATTAGATGTTGTCAGAAGAATTCAAATACCAAGTGAGGAAAATGTCATTGTTATCTTGACACATTTATTGCAGAGATGTATTGGTCTGCAGCATAGAGTACATAAAACACAAATGTATTAACAGGGAGATGAACATTTATTATGTTATTTTAAGGGATGTAGTGTGACATCTCTATTTTGAAAAAATGCATTTGGTTGCATGAAGTTAATTATAAAGATTAAGAAAAACAACTCAAGGCACAAAACACATAATCTTTTCTTTCTGATTAGATTATCTTGTCTGAATGTCAAGACCACTTTAGATTAATCAGATAACATTGTAATTGTCAGTTTCCTAACAATCTGAGTCTGGCCTTTGAGTCATCTTTGATATGTTAGAATAATTTGAAAATTATTGTTGTTCATATTTTACCACATAAATTAATTTAAAAAGTAAATTACTTTATGTATTTTACATGGATAGTATATACCGAAAATATAAAAAATGTTAATGTAAAATATTTTTCTTCAGGTTTCTATATACAGTGGTTCTGTATAATTGCTTAGAATGTTTGTATATTCTAGATAGGTATAAGATAATGACATAATTAAATTTATCTGGAAAGCGATTTTGAATACTGATTTTTATTTTTAGTTTTGTCCTTTTTTTTTTTTTTGAAGGCGGAGTCTTGCTCTGTCACCCAGGCTGGAGTCCAGTGGCGCCTCCTGGTTTCAAGCGATTCTCCTGCCTCAGTCTCTTGAGTAGCTGAGACTCCAGGCGTGTGCCACCACACCTGGCTAATTTTTTGTATTTTTAGTAGAGACAGAGTTTCACTATGTTAGCCAGAATGGTCTCAATCTCCTGACCTCATGATCCGCTCGCCTTGGTTCCCAAAGTGCTGTGATTACAGGCATAGTTTTGTCCTTTTTCAAACTGACAAAAGTCATGCATATTTATAGCTACAATGTGATGTTTTGGTCTATGTATACATTATATGAAGATTCAATCAAACTGATTAACATATCTTTCACCTCAGTAATTTATCATTTTTTTTGTAGTGAGTACATTAAAAATCTACTTTAGCAATTTTGAAATAGACAATACCTTATTAACTTGGCCACCATGCAGTGCAATAAATCACTAAAACTTATCATTCCAGTCTAACTGAAGCTTTATATGCTTTGATCATTTTCTTCTTTTTTTCCATTCCTTCCCTTTTCCTTGTATGTTGGTTAACCACCTTCCTACTCTCTGTTTCTACGAAATCAATTCATTTAGATTCCACATATAATTGAGATCATAAAGTATTTGTCTTTCTGTACATGGCTTATTTTACTTAGCATATAATGTCTTCTAGTTCCATCTATATTGTCACAAATGACAGAATTCACCTCTTTTTAAACACTGTATTCTATTGTGTAGATATATCACATTTTCTTTATCCTTTGATGGATACTTAGGTTGATTACACATCTTGGCTATTGTGAATAATGCTGCAATGATCATGGGAGGATATCTCTTCAACATACTGATTTCAATTTTACTGTGAAATTTCATATATATATGTACACATATATATGAAATTTATATATGTATATATATGTATGTGTGTGTATGTGTGTGTGTGTGTGTGTGTGTGTGTGTGTATATCTCCAGAAGTGGAATTGCTAGATCATATGATTATTTTTTTAGTTTTTTTGTGAAACTCCCATACTATTTTCCAAAATGGCTATACTAATCTATATTCCCACCAACAATATACAAGGGTTTCATTTCTTCCACGTTCTTACCAACACTTGTTATCATTCTTTTTTGATAATAGCTAATCTGTCAGGTATGAGGTGATAACTCACTGTGGTTTTATTTTGCATTTCTCTGATGATTCAAGACCCTGAGAATTTTTTCATTTATCTATTAGTCATTTATATCTCTTCAGAAACAACTGTTCAATCCTTTGTTCATTTTTTACTTGGGTTGTTTTCTTGCTATTGAGCTATTTGAGTTCCTTTTGTATATTATGGATACAAGACCCTTATTAGATGTACGGTTTGCAAATATCTTTACTCAGCCTATAGCTGTCTCTTTACTCTGTTACTTGTTTTCTCTGCTGTGAAGGAGCTTTTCAGCTTGATGCAATCCCATTTGTCTATTTTTGTTTGTTTTGCCTGTGCTTTTGGAGTCCTATCCAATAAGTTATCGCTCAGATCAATGTTATGGAGCTTTTCCTCTATGTTTTCTTCTAGTAGTTTTATATTTTTAAAACTTATGTTTTTTGTAAGGCTTTATACCAGTCATTTTGGGGACACAAGTAAAGAAGACAGTAATTTCTACTTTTAGGAAGCTTAGTGCGTAACCTATGGAAAAAATATAATATATGAGAGGTTAGAGGAAAGAGAGAGATTTCCTCTCTGCTTCATAAATAGGCTAGATCAGGTAAGTATACATGGAGAAAACACAACTTAGCTAAGGTTAACTGTTAGGATTTTGACAATCTAAAAAGAGGCATAAAAGCATATCATATACACTTTGAATTTGACAAAAAATAATGGGATAGAAAAATCCAGAGTAGGCTTGTAAAATGGTCACTCTTCTAGGTTAGTTGGAGCCTAGTTAGTGTGGAGAAGGTGAGAGGGAGATATAGGTAGGTAATAAGGACTTGGATCCTAATTGTCATTCTTAAGAGATTGGAGCTTATAATGCAGACCCCAGTGGCCCATTAAATGTCAGAATGATGACAAGCAGGGTCTAGAGCCAATTAGTAGGCACTCAAATCCCAATCTCCAACATAAGTACCTAAACAGGATTTTTAACCTTTCTATGCATGTTGTTCCATTAAAAGTTGAGATTATAACAGTACCAATATGTTGTTTTCATAATTAATTAAGTTATATCAGCTAAATAGCTTAGAGTACTGCAAATGTTCTATAATATTAAAGAATTAAATACAAAGTAAGTGTTCTATAATATTAGGATTGTTAGCCTTGAACCAGAAAGTGATGCACAAGACTACATTTGACAAGATAAAGTATTGATTAAATTTATTGAAATTAAAGATAAATTTCACAGACATAATTTTTTGGGGGGGTATTGGGGGTAGCAGAGTCTGGCTCTGTCGCCCAGGCAGGAATACAGTGGTGGGATCTCAGCTCACTGTAGTCTTCACCTCCCGGGTTCAAGCAATCCACCTCCTGGGTTTAAGCAATTCTCCTGCCTCAGTCTCCTGAGTAGCTGGGATTACATTTTGGGGAGACTCATTGCTATTAATAATCACTCCCTATAAGCCAACTCTGCCACGTCACTCATGATCACTAGCGTGGATTACTCCCACTGAGATCACTCACTAATATTAAGAACCAGTTATGCATTTTAAAAGTTACATTTTCTAATTCTTTATAAGAAGTATGTACTTCCTTTTAGGCACACACTTCAAGTAGATTAGTAGATAAAACCAGAAGCCAATTTCACAATCATTGAGAGATTAAAAACAAACAAAGCTTAACATGACTTTTCAAATCATTCTATGTAGAGTTTGTTTTTTTTTTCTTTTTACCTCCCCAAATTTTACTTAATTTGGAAGGGGATCTTCTCTTTTTGTTAAAAAAGTTTATCAAAAATTTATTTTTTTTCTCAGATTACAGTCTCATTCCCTTACAGCTTCAGATTTTTGGTTTGTTTGTTTTGGTGGGGCCGGGGGCTTGGGTCCTCATTTTACCAAGGAGTCATATGACTGTAAGATGACTCTCATACTTTTCACTTGACATCCCCAGACATACTGATTTCTTATTATTACACTACAGTAATCATATATGCTAAAAAGGAAGAAGTAAATATTGAAACGTATGAGACAACTCTCAAAAATTATTCTATGCCATTAGTTTTTACTATAGCCTAAAATCCTAATTAAGAAAGAGGAAACAAAATGTCGTTTGGAAAAATGTGACAGTTGAAACAACAGGAATCATTAAGAATACTTGGAAGAACACATCAAAGCAGATAATAGAAGATAATCATGGAGGGAATGCTAGCAAATGTCGAAATTTCTAAGTTAAACTAAAATCAACATATCTGTTGAGTACTAATTACGTGCTAGGTATTGTAATAAATATTTTAGATGAAACATTTATTTAGTATTTACAATAATACCATGGGGTAAGTACCATCATTTCCACCATTTTACAGATGAAGAAAATGAGATACAATAACTTGTACTCTTTTTACATAGTTAAAAAATAATAGAGTGATGATTTGAAGCAAGGAAACCTAATTTGGAAAAAAAAAACATACTTTACTACAATATTATGCTAAAGAAAACTACGAAACAAAGACAAATGGGAAGGAATCATGGTGCTTGTTCTGGTTACCCCCAAACCTAGGGGAATACATGAATGACTTTTACTTTGCTTATAAATCTACAATTTAGACAGGATTCAGTGGGGATAGATTGTCTTCGTTTCACTCATGATCAGCTGGAGCAACATGAAAACCAGAGACTGGAATTTATGCGCTTGCTCCCTCATAAATGTGATGGTTAATGATGTCTGCTGGCTGAAACCTCAGCATAGGTTTTTGAGTGGAACACATCTATGTGGCCTTTCCATGTGATGTGAACTTTTTCATATCACAATGGTTGATCACAAGGGTGATCATCTCAAAAGAGAAAGCCAGGTAGCTGTATTCCCTTTGATGAACTATTCTTGGAAGTCAAGTGACATCACTTGTTATATACTACATGTTGGGATAACCTTAACATTTACCACCTTTCAAGGAAAGAGGAAACAGACTTCAGCTCTAGATGGGGTAGTGGCAAGGTTCTGGAAGAGCAAATTAGACTGGAATTACTGCTGTGGCAACATTTAGAAAATAGAACCTGACATGATATTAAAGATGAATGAAGGGAGTGTGACACTAATATTTCCAAGAGAAGAGGAGGTAACTACAAGGAGGGAGTGTTCAATAATGAAAAAAAAAAAAAAAATGCTGGTTCTCAGCACTTTTTTGGCGCTATCTTATACCTTAGGGATGGCTCTTTCCCAGGCACAATGGCCTTCAACTAAGTCCTTGCATTGCTGTGATGCCTTAATCCACAGGGTCTTTGCATAATGTTTCCACTGTTTGGGACATGGTCTACACTTTTGTTTCTCCAGTTTAATCCTACTCTTGTTATTGATTTCAACTTGAACATCATTTTATTAAATAATCATTCTTCCCCTAGAGTAAGCCAGTTTCATTTATGGTGCCTCATGTTACATTTTATTTTAAATCAGTTATCTCCATTTGTAAATATGCATTTATTTATGTTACTATTTGATTAATGTCTGTCTTCTCCACCAATCAACAAAATCTATGAGACAAGAGTCTTTGATCACTCCAAGAGCCTAGCAAAATTCATGAAACTTATTGATCCCTCTTTAGTTATTAAATGTGCTTGTAAAACAGGCTTAGTTTTTGAATGCTTCTTTGAAACAGGAAAGAAAAATATAGTATTTATAAAAGAATACAGTGTCAAGTAAACACACTACACCGATAATAAAATGATTTTTAAAATCAATGAGAAATAATTAATTTGTTCGTTTAATTTTTGTTAGTCAAGGTAGGCTAAACTTTGCACCAAATAGACCAAAAATGTACATTCGTTCAAACAAAACAGAAGTATATTTCTTCTTCAGTTTCAGTAAAAGACAACTTCTGTGCAGACAGGAGAGGGTTCTCTTCTATGAAGTTATTCAGCAACCAATGCTGATAACCACTCTACTGTTATTCACACAAATTTCATGGTAAGTCTGATGGTTATCTCTATAAAATCCAGTCAATAAAAGGACAGAACATGATTGCATGATTTGAGGTTTTCTTAGGCTAAGTTTAAGAATGAGACTTACCCTCAGAGTGAGGTGGAAACCTGTCAAATTACCATAACTGATCAAAAGAACCTAGGAAATGTAAACTGGTGGTATGTTCAGGAAGAAAAGGCCAGGCTCAGAAGAGAGTCATCAGTCTTTGTTACAACAGTCATCCAACAATGTCTTGAAACATGACTGGGAAGTCTATTGACTTTAAGAAAGCTAGAAAACCTTGATGTCACATAATTACTAAAGAAAATGTTACAGATTAGTCTTATAAGTAGTATAATGAAAAAAATATTAGTATCTCTAAAGCTAACATTTTGGGTTAGATGATAGAAAATATTATCTAAATGATTACTGCAGTTTTCTAAAAAAAGCGAGTCCTCTCTGGCAGATTATCAAGCAAGAACTAGAATGTCTCCTCTGAAAGTCGTTGTGACTGCTCACCTGATTTTTCAGAATTTCCATGTGCTATTCATCAGTTATACAAGAATAAAAAAAGAAGATGTACAAATGACAATTAATGATGCAGTTTCAAAAAGAGCTAGAAGGAGAGGGAGAATGTAAAATCATTACACTCCCAAGATCGTAATTACAGACCTAATTTTTGAGCAAGGAATTTCCAATACTTATTGGAAAAGACTTTTTTAACTTATGTATAAAAGAAGTTGAATAGTGAAGGTAAAATATGTTGCACACATTCTTTCACATTGAATATCTTTTTATTTTATATAATTAAGTATTAAACATTAAAGTATATAAAACATTCTATTATATTTGACTACTTTTATATATCTTTGTGTATCTATGGATTATAGCTATCTTAAGCAAGCTAGAAATTGCACTTTAAAATGCTGACTGAAGAATCATAAACTATGTCTACCAGTTTCCTCTTCCATTTATGTACAGGGACCAAATATTTCCAAAAATGAGGCTGAGCACTTGGTAACATTGCTCAGTTAAACTTGGTGCAGAGAGACTGTCTCAGTCAGGATCCCGTAAGAAATGATGGCACATTGAGTAGAATTTAACTATGTACAAAACCGTGGGTATGACCAAGGAAGCTAACAAGGGGCTTGCAAAGGCCAGGAGGGGAAAGGAGATGGAATGTTTTTATGATCTAGTGAGAGCTTTTACAAGGAATGGTCTTTCCAACTAAAGGAATGCAGCCTCTGTCGACCTTCTGCATTTGAGGATTGGGGTATAAGTACCTCAGTCTCTCTTTATTCTTCTTTGATTTCCTGCAAGTGAAGACTTCCATTTTCAAACTATACTAAAATCCAGAGAGCCAGGTAGCCTATTGATGAAGTCATAGAATTCAGCATCCTAGGGCAAGGCACAAAGAGGGGAACTACGAAACACACCTACAAAGACAAACAGAATATACAGAAGAGATGCAATGACATTTGTAAGAGAGATAGCAGCCATGTTACATATGACAAATTACATGCATTCATATGCTGCTTAAACTTACATTTTGTTCAGTGAGACATGTATAAATATTTGTTTCCTTTAAACACAATTTTGAAAATTTCAGAGTCTGTATAAGATCTTCTTATCAAAAATTATTAAGGGTTTTAAAAATATGTTTCCAAGACATTGCCTGATCATAATGAAATAAATAGAGCAGCAAAGGTGATTCCAAGATCCACAGACAAGAGCCCCAGTGAAACACGAGTCCACACTCCATGTTCACTAAGAGAAAGAGTGAGTGGGAAAACAGGAGTAAGAATGGGGGCCTGGAAGAGATATGATGTCTGAGTTTGGCAAAGAGTATTGGCAGACTAATGGTCAGGGTACCCAGACGAATAATCAGGGTCCAGAATGTTAAAGCCTGCAGCACTGTCAGTTGAGGCGTCATTGGCATCAATCTGACTGCGAATGGCCATAACTCAGGATTATGTACACCCACAGGTCCAGAGGAGAAAATTGGTGATGGATCAAAGAAGATGATAGGAAATCTTGGCAGGTGAGCAGAGTTCAGAGGAATCTGGCAGTAGGTAGGGATAAAGAAAGTCTGTGAAATTGTTGATTGACCATTAGAAAGCTCCATCACAGTAGCTTGATTAATATCCTGCAGATGGTAAGCAGATGAATAGAAATTCAATTCCAGATCTCTTTGTTTCAAATCAAAACTCTTTCTGTTGTAACATATGGCCTACAGCAAAGAAGAAATAAAGATATCAATTAAAATGAATCATTCTTTAACAAGTCTGGAAGTTTTTCCTAGCAACAGAATCTATTTTAACCAAAGCAACAATGTAGTGGTAATGTACTGTTACAGAGCTAACAATACCGTTGTAATATATCATAATACATCTGGTTGAAAGTTAAACATTTTGATAATAGACATTTATTCTTTAAGATATTTTTCTAAAATTTAATTTTTGAGTCAGATGTTTTTATATTAAAAGACAATTCTATACAATCTAGAGAGTTGTTTTATTACCACATCTGCAGTTATTTTTGTTTTCTAATGAGTCATAGGTTAAAAATTATTTTACTGGACCTGCCCCTCAGAATGTTTTTATACCATCAAGGAGTTGTATAGGATTCATTGATTGCTAGCCACTATCGTAGTGGGATAGAAAAATATTTAAATTTCAGAATAATACTTTGATTAAAATCCTAACTATACTGTAGAGTTAAATGGCATTGTATAATTTTCAGTTTATTTGAACCTTAGTTTGTTCTCATGAAAAATGGGGATACTGTTATCTACTTTGTTTGGTTGCCTCCCAGTTCATAAAGTCTGAGAGTGTTTTGAGATGTTTAAAGGCAAATGTCATTTGCCTATCATGCCTCACAGAACATGATATTCAGACAATTTTTTGAGACTGTGCGTATTCAAGGATTTTGTCCTACAGATGCAATGGTGTCACTGGAAAATCTTGAATTCTTTGATAACTTTATTAGCATAATGTGTCTAAACCAAAGTCTAAAATACTCATGTATGCCTGGGGACTCTATTAACCTTTTTTCTTTCTGCACATCTGAGATGATGTGCTTCTAATTAATGACAGAGGAAGATATGCCAGAGCACAGTGAGTCCCAGGAGGATGCTCCCTTAACGCTTGTTGATCATTATCACAGGGATGCCATTACAAAACCTTAGAGCGCCTGACTCTATTTCTACCAAAATTTCATTGCTGCAAACATGCTTGACTTCGTTTTCTCCTTCACTTACATATTCCCACTTTCTCTTGTTTACAGAAAATACTACAGAAAAATATGAATCTTGAATATTTATAGTGCCTCTAATGTCTGATAATTCCTACATTGTGTTGCTACTTGGAAGTTGATAATTACAGTATTCTTCCAACACAGATGACCCAGAGTATGAGAATCTTTAGGAACTTTTGTCCTTAGCTGTGGCCTTGCCTGTTTGAAACTTGAAATATGCTATGTGCCCAAACCTATAAATTAATTTATTGTAACGTTTATATGTCACTCCCAAATGCTTCTATGTTCAGCAAGTCAGGAAAAAGCCCTTTCCTTGTTGTAATTAAATCTTAGCTTTCACATGGTTTGTGTATTTGCCATGTCCTTGTTATGGCATTTTATATTCTTTCTATGAAGGCATTTTCCTTTTTTTCAGTCAAAAGTGTACTGAACTCAAAATGTAAACCTATGACCCATTTTATTTTTCTTATTGCTTCCATATGTCCTCTTGTGATTGTTATTCTGATTTTTTATCATTTTATTTTCTTAAGAATCAGGCTGGTCCTTGCCAAAGATCCAGATCACGTCAATGGAATGACAATGAACACTTTTTTCTGTGTGTTTATAGCAATAACGTTTATTTGCCCACAAAACTGAAAATGTTCATATCACTTATTTTTAGACAAAACTAAGCACATTATAATTATGGAATCTGCAATTAATAATTTAGAAAAAGCTTTATTGATTTCGCGTCCTGAAAGTTTTATTTTGCCAATGAGGAATCGTGGTCCAAGGATATTAAATAACTGGTTCTAGATGAAGCATTAAGTGAATAGAGGTGTCAGAACTAAAACTGTGTCTCCCAGGCCTCACCCGAATGCTGTGTTCCAGTTCCTCATCATAATTTGTTATCTAACACTATGTGAACAAATCTTAGTAGATGACAATATATGTCTATATATCTACACTAACAGCGTCCCCAGAATATCAGTGGAAAACTTCTTCTTCCCTTAGGATAGGAACCTTTACAAAATTATGATCAATGTGTGGACTCTGGAACCAGACTGCTGGCATTCAAATCCCAATTGTACCTTAAGTAGCTGTTAGGCTCAAACTAGTTACACCTCAACTTTTCTGTGACTTAGTTTTCTAAAATTTTAAATGAAATAAAAATAATACTTGAATCACTAATTTTTATGAAGACTAAGTTAGTTAACACAACTGCCTGGAAAAATAATAATAGGAAGTCTTCTTTTAAAAGAGTTCCTGGCAAATAAGAAACTACTATTCTTGTTATTGCCAACTGACTTCATAAATACAGCCACGAAATTTAAGCTTCAAACAAGTCCTTTGGGTATAAAATAAAATGTTTATAGTTTTTTTTTTCCTCACAATGTTCTGTGAATTGAAAAATTTAGTAGCATGATTTAATTGTGAATAATAAATAATCTTAGCATCATTTAATGTTTATTAACTGACAATGTATTAACAACCGTTGACATTTGAATATGATACACAATCTTTTACTGACCATCATTTTTTCTTTTACCCCTTTATTGTTTTGTTTGAAACCTACAGATAAGAATAATGCATGGTGCTGATTAATAACATTTAATTGAAATGAGGTTCAAATATCAGAAATAAAGAAAATCAGAAAACAAATTTAAACAACTCCTTCAGCTTAAATAACTGAGAAATTACATGAAAATGCACCTTCTAAAATGCTCAGTAGGCAATCTTACCTTCCTAAGAAGACACGAAATGCTTTACCAAGGAAAAAGTACATTTGTTTTTACTGCTGTAATGCCAAGTTTATAAGTCAAATGGAGTCACCCAGTAAGAATAAATAGCACTATAATGGTAATTAAAAACAGCACTATGCTTGTATGCCACTTCTTTGGAGCAGCTCAAGGCCTTCCACAGATTGTCTTCACAATTTCCTTGACATATGTCTGTGAAAGACAGGAGCAGATATGAAGCAAACTTCGCTTGTGAAAAATAATTAAAATAAAGAGATTATTAAATTACTTTAGACCACATTTCAAATCCATGCCGAAGCTTAAACAAACCCCTGGCATTATATGTCTCGGTTTTCCTACCACCTCTAACACCAGGAATACAGTGCCTTCTCCCTCTCTAGATGCCTCTGAAGTTCAGCATTGTTGGAGGGGAGGTTAGGAGGCATTCTATAGCAGAGTGATGTCATGTTTGATCACATCCACATTTGTTCCTCTTTAAAACTACCCTAAAGAAGAGCTAAGGTACTATTATGTCTTCAGATGATTTGTTGACTTTCTAAATGTTACATACATTTTTCCAAAATGAATTTGAGCAGATGATTCATCTGACTGAATAGCTCTATAAACTGTATTCATTTTCTTTTAATTTCCCTGTAGCATGTAAAAAATAGGAATTCTGTTTATGGAAGGTCACGCTGTAAAAGAATATTAGGGTTGAAAGGAGCTTCAAAGACTTCCTTATCCAACTCTCTGATTTCAGAGATGAGGATCAGCCAAGTAATACTACTTGCCCAATGTCACACCCTGGGTGTTTTCTTTCCAGGGCACCTTTCCATCCTCCTTACAGGGTATGATAGCTGTGCTTTTCTCAGCTTTTTAGAGGAGTGAAGGTGAGTGTACTTTATACACTGCTGACATTCTCTATCATTCTTTTTCTCATCCTTTGACCTGTTCCTCTCATCTTTTGCAGTAGACTTTATGTCCACTCAAGCAATTACCAAGTGCACATTTGTAAAATCAGCAAACCATTTGACATTCCTCAAGACTGCATTTTGATCACATCTGTCCTGGGATCTTACCTAATCCTCCTGCAGGCCTGTGGGAGAATAATCATTTATCATTCATGTATTAAAAATGTTTGTTTTATTTTGTTTTGTTTTAATTCAGTAAGAAAACACTGTCAATCTTTTTTCAACTATCTAACATTCCCAGATTTTGATGTCTTCATTGCCAAAACCCGTCAAGCTGAAGGTCAACAGGTTCTCTCATCCCTAAATGACAGTAATACATGAAATGTTGCAAAATTGAAACAGCAGAATATGTGTAGGGCCATGAAAATGTTACTATGAATCAAGAAAAGGTAAAGAAGGACACATAAATTCAATATGCTATCTTTTGTATAATTTCCATTTTCTTTCACTATCCTAAGATTATTTTGCACTTCCCCTTTTAATTATTTTGAACTTCAGTCAGAGGGATGCTGCCTATTCTGTGATAACCAAATGAAATATACTTTTCCTCCTAATGCTGAGGAGTTTTTGTTTATACTGTTTGTTTTGTATTATAAGTAATGTAATGATACCTCTTTAACTCTGCTTAATATGTACCTGTTCAGTAGTCTGTACCTGTGAAGCCATGTCATAGCAGATGTGAGGCACATGCACATGTTATTATGCAGAACTTCATCTGTCTACCTTGGTGAGTTGGAGAGACCCTTTGTAGTTAGCACAATTAGTGTCACGACAGTCAATTCTTTATCTAACTGAGTATGAATTGCTTTGCTTGTATCTTCCCATGAACTCTGTAACAAAATTGTTTCCACACTTTCAGAGGTGAGCTTGAATTTTCTTAGCTCCCGCCGTGATATCTAGTGATCCATGACTTCTCACTGCTTCAGTACCTAGCAAATGAATTGATATGATTAATAATGAATTTTCTACTTAGGATCATAATGATAATTGCTCACTTATAGACATTTTCTGTCCCTAGGGTTGATTTTCATATTGTGTAGCTTATTTTTTTCTGATATATATATGACTTTGAAAAGTTACCTCACTCCTTATCCCCTCCAGTCAGCAAGTAAATTCTTCAACATAGAAATGATCATGATAAATGTGCCTTGCCACTCCTGCATCTGACTCCAGAATAAACCCTATGGATGGGTCTAATCTGGGGTTAAGAAGGCTTTCAGTAGAGACAAGGCCTCTTTGAAAGAATTTAGGGTTATAGTGGAGGTTTGACTAAAAAAAAAAAAAAAAAAAAAGAAAATAAAATAAAAAGAAAAACATCCTCCTATGTTTTTATTAAAGGCCACAATTTGCATAGATATTTACAGTGTTTTACACTGGAGCTGATACAGGCATATGTCAGAGATATTGCAGGTTCAGTTCCAGACCACTGCAATAAAGCAAATACAGCAATAAAGGGATTCAAACCAATTTTTGATTTCACAGTGTATATATAAAAGTTATGTTTACACTATACTATAGTCTATGAAGTATGAAAAGTGTTGTCTAGATATCAAGATGCATATCTTAATTAAAAATACATTATGGCCAAAAAAATGCTATTGATTACCTAAGATTGCAGAGAGTCATCATGTTTTTGCTCATGGAAGGTCCTGTCCACAATGTTGATGGCTGCTGACTGATCAGGGTGGTGATTGCTGAAGGCTGGGTGGCTGCAAAATTTTCTTAAAATAAGAGAATAATGAAGTTTCCTGCATCATTTGACTCTTCCTTTCAGAAAATATTTATTTTTACTATGCCAAGCTGTTTGATAGCATTTGTTCTGTAGTGGAACCTCTTTCAAAATTGGAGTCTATCCTCTCAAACTCTGCCACTGCTTTATCAACTAAGTTTATATAATAATTTCAACAATGTTCACAGCATCTTCACCAGGAGTAGATTCCATCCAAGAAACCACCTTCTTTGTTCATCCGTAAGAAGTAACTTCTCTTCTGTCCAAGTTTTATTATGAGATTGCAGGAACTCCGTGACATCTTCAGGCTCCACCTCTAATTCTATTTTGTTGGTTATTTCCACCACTGTAATCTGCAGTTTCTTCCTCCACTGAAGTTTTGAATGTCTCAAAGTCATCAATAGGTTTGGAATGTCTTCAAACTCCTATTAAAGTTGATATTTTCACCTCTTCCCATAAATCACAAATGCTCTTAATGGCGTCTAATGGTACATCCTTTCCAAATGGTTTTTCAATTTACTTTGCCCAGGTCCATCAGTGGAATTTTTATCTATGGCAACTATAGCGTTATGAAATGTCTTTCTTAAATAATAAGACTTGAATGTCAAAATTACTTCTTAATCCATGGGATACAGAATGAGTCCTTTGTTAGCAAACAAGAAAAAAACATTAATCTCCTTGTACATCTCCATCAGAGCTATTTGGTGACCAGGTACATTGTCAATGAACAGTAATATTTTGAAAGGCATATCTTTCTCAATGCAGTAAGTCTCAACAGTGGGCTTAAAATACTCAGTAATCCAAACTGTAAATATATGTGCTGTTCTCTAAGTCTTGTTCTTCCAGGTATAGAGCTCGGCAGAGTAGGTTTAACATAATTCTAAGGGCTTTAGAATTTTCAGAATGTTGAATTACATTGACTTCAACTTAAAATCACCACTTCATTACCCCCTAACAGAGAGTCAATCTATTCCTTGAAACTTTGAAGCCAGGCATTAACTTTTCTCTAACTGTGAAAGTCTTAGATGGCATCTTCTTCTAATAGAAAGCCATTTTATCTACATTGAAAATCTTTTCTGTAGTATAGCCGCCCTCATGAATAATCTCAGCTAGATCTTTTGAATAACTTGCTGCAGCCTATCCGTAAACACCTGCTGCTTCACCTTGTACTTTTATGTTATGGAAATAACTTCTTTCCTTAAACCTCATGAACTAACCTCTGCTAGCTTCAAATTTTATTTTTCTCCAGCTTCTTCATCTCTCAGCCTTCATAGAATTGAAGACAGTTAGGGTCTTACTCTGGATTAGACCTTAGCTTAAGGAAATGTCATGGCTGATTTGATCATATATCCATACCACTGAAACTTTCTCCATATTGACAATAAGATTGTTTTTCTTTCTTATCACTTGTGTGTTCCCTGGAGTGGCACTTTTAATTTTCTTCAAAAGCTTTTCCTTTACATTCACAACTTGTTTTCTGGCTCAAAAAACAAGAGGCCTAGCTTTCAGTTTATCTCAGCTTTCTTCATCCCTACCTCACTAACCTTAATTATTTTGAGTTTCTGAGTTAAAGGAAGAGACATGTGACTCTTCTTTTAACTTGAATACTAAGAGGTCATTGTTGGGTTATTAATTGGCCTAATTTTAATATTGTTGTGTCTCAGAGACTAGAAAGGTCTGAGGACAAGGAGAGAGATGGGAAATGGCCAGCTGGTTGACCAGTCAGAACAAACAACACTTATCAACTAAGTTTGCCATCTTATATGGGCATGGACACAATTCATGGAGCACCCTCAACCAACAAATTACAATAGTAATATTAAAGATCACTGAAAACAGATCACCATAACCAATATTATATAAATTTAAAAAGTTTGAAATATTAAGAGAATTACTAAAATTCGATACAGAGACATGAGGTGAGTATGTTATTAGAAAATGGCACCAATAGTCTTATCCAATGCAAGGTTGCTAAAAACCTTCACTTTTTTACAAAACACAATATCCATGAAGTGTAATGAATTGAAGGGCAATAAAATGAGCTGTGCCGGTGTAAAATACTTTGTTAAATACAGCTTATTCTCAAATTCACCAGAATTCATACACCCAACTTACCACATTTTGTTCATTGTTTCTTATTTTCATCAGGGTCTAGCACATTTTTTGTCTTTTAATCAATCATAACAGAAAAGTTTATTTTCTATAGTCTATAACCTATATTATATACTGTTTTCTATTTTTTAAGGTAATTTCCAAAGGGGACTTAATTAAATATCAGGATACAGGCACAAAAACTAATAGCTTAAAATAGGTTATAATTGATAGTAGATTATTCAGACTTAGAATGCTATTCTAAACGATTGTGGAGGGTTTGGGTAGCTCAGTAGTAATTTGGCTGATAACTATTGGAAGCCAGAAGTAGATGTTTCTTATTCTTTGCCTCATACAATGGTTTTTAATTCATGAGATATCCCAACTCTTGTAAAGCTACATTTTGCCTGCTCTACATATATTATAATATACAAATATTACTTTATGTAAGAAATATGCATATTGGTTCTTTGCTTAGCAAAAAGGAATGCATGTGACTTGGAGTTGGTCCTCAGAGTACCCTAGACTTAGTATATTTTTCTAATATCTAGAAGGAAAAAAATTTTTCTTTTGGGACTCCATATGTTAGATTGGAGTCCTACAAGAGCAGACCTTGAGACAAAAACTTAAGGGAAAGTAGTTAATTTGAGAGGTGATCCAAAAGAACATTGGCAGGGGAACACGGAAGTCAGGCAAGGAAAGGAGGTTAGTGCTCTGGGGTTCATCCTCATTGAGAACTTCTGGACGACCATGAAGAACAACCCTTAAAGTTGAGGGCTGTTCCAGGGGGCGTTCACTCCTCCAGACTTTCAGCGTGCCCTCTCTCTTGCACCTGCAGAAAGTCCCCCAGCAGGGAGACTGCAGATTATTGTTATGAGAAGCCACTGGCATGGATGGGAACAATTAGCGCCAAGGGGATGTTGACAGGGCACCAAGAGTATCTACTCTGTTACTGAATTAAAAGGAAGAAGCTCTTGGGCTCCAGGGGAGGATCTGGATTTTTGTGAGTAATGAACCTACCTGAAGCTAAAGCCAATACAGAGTAAAGCAGAACCAGAAAAAAAAGAAAAAGAAACTAATATATAGGAAGAATCTGACATTGAATATTACTTAGGACCCTAGACTCAACTGTGCTTAAAGGTCAATCTCCAGTATCCTAGTAACATGAATCAATTCATTCCTTCATTCCCTTCCCCCCACTTTTCTCTTCTTTTAGTTTAAACTTCTATAACTCACAACCAAAATGAATCGTGGTTTATAGAGCTACTTATAATTTTTAGGCCGAGGCTTCCTTAAAAATTTTATGTTGATAAAACCAGATATTGCAGCAAGATTCTCCTGCCGCTAAGCAAACTCTCCTGCCTCTATTTTTCTCTCAAGTTGTTAATTCCATGCACGTGGTCAATATTTACCCCTTTATTTGCTGCTGTTGTGCGTGTTTGAGGCCTTTACTCTATATCTTTTTAAATAGTAGACCCATATTCCTCTTCAGAGGGGAAATGAGCCATATAAAGATACTTGACTAAGACTGGAAACTACTTTGCAAGATGCCCTCACAATTAAATGTCTGCTTCATCTGGGTCTTTAACATCCCAATTTATTGTGCTATAGTACTGATTATCTGGGAGTAACATGATATGTGATGCTTCTATTTTAAGTTTCCTTGCACCATTCTTGAACTTTTCTGCTAGTAAAATAGACTCATAGATCAGAGGGATCAGAGACTGTTAACCCCTTATTTTTATTCTAGTTTAATGGAATGGCAAAAAATATAAAGCAAAATGTCAAGTCAATACCACTCTCTAAGCTAGAAAATGTTCTAAATAGTTTGCTACTAGGTATCATAGCAGTGTTCCACTGATTTTGGAAAATTTCACTATGCCTAAAATTAAGGCCAGTGTGCGTATGATTTTTGTTGTTGTTGTTGTTGTTGTTGTTGTTGTTTTTGTTTGAGACAGAGTCTCCCTCTGTTGCCCAGGCTGGAGTGCAGTAGTGTGATCTCAGCTCACTGCAAGCTTGCCTTAAAATCCCCCAGAATGAACACAAATTCTGTAAGACACACCTTCCAAATTCCCCTTCACTGAGACTTCCCATGGTTACTCTGGTACATACTCTTATTGCAGTAAGCTAAATAAACCCAACTCTGTGTAACTATAGATATGTTTCTGGTAGTCTTTAGCTGGTGAATAGTAACCATGGAAATATGGCAAAAATGACCCATCTAAAATATGTATGTAATGTGTAATTTGGAGTGTATGAAGTAAGAGATCGTCAGGACTTATTTCCCAGTTGGACAGGCTGAAATGAAAAAACCAGCTGGAACCAGCAGATGACATAGAAAACAACATTTTAGTTGCCCTCATTGCTTATTATGCTCTGACCAGC
Organism: Colobus angolensis palliatus; assembly: GCF_000951035.1. NCBI lineage: Eukaryota > Metazoa > Chordata > Mammalia > Primates > Cercopithecidae > Colobus > Colobus angolensis. The sequence continues at coordinate 10,655,817 of NW_012122487.1, forward strand.
TCTGTGACAGTTTACAAATGTCATGGCAATGACCCGGAGTTACTGCCCCTTTCTATGGTAAGGACCTAGGAGTTACTGCCCCTTTTCTAGAGATTTCTGCAAAACCTGCCTCTTAATTTGCATTAAAAATGAGTATAAATACAGCTAGCCCACAGCCCACAACTTCTGCTTCTGGGTGCATTGCCGAGCAAGTAACCCTGCTCTGTAAGGAGCAGATTCCATTAAATTAAAGATTAATATCTAACAGCACCGGCTTGCTCTTGAATTTTGTCCTGAGCACCATCCTGGGCTGAGCCCTAGTTTCAAGGCTTGCCTGCCTGCCTGTCTCATGTAGACTACAGTTACACTACAGTCTGAAGTCAAGGTTTTATTCCTAGCTGCTTGTAAAAAATAAAATTGGGATGGTAGGACTGGCTAAGTATCATATAAATTTAAATTTCCTGTGCGGCAAAATAAATCAGAAGTGTAGAATCTCCCAGTTTTCTTTGGTTATTAACACCAATAATAGTGTAAATTTTGCTATAGGAGAAATATATTCTCATATTTGCTACAGATTTGAGCACTGATTTCTTTGTAATCACGGAGAAAACCTAAAATTATTAGAATAGTAAAGACCACAGAGGATTTAACTTCTCAAATTGCCTCTTTGCTGATTTTCATACCCTGTTAATTTCATTTCATTTTAATCATTTCCATCAACTCAAGTTACCAAATGCATATTGAATGACTACTATGTGTCAGATCCTATACTAGGGGCTCAAGGGCATTCCATGATGAGCAAATACCACTTCATGGCTTCAAAGAGATTACAGGTAAATGGGAGGTAAGAGGAACTAAAATCAATATGGATAATTTTGCATATATTCACTGAAATTTTAAACTCTGAGCTAGTCTGGTTTTTATGTAACATATGAGCATTGGTACTTGGCAAAATAATTATATAATTATAGCTTTCACATTTTTCTTTTAAATGTCATTTTCATGAAATGAATAACACAATTACACATAATGAAAGGAGATAATTATTAAACACTGTCAGGTGTTTTATATTTTGCATGCCAAGATTCTGGATTGTTTCTAAAGAGAATAAAAAGAGAAAATCAGTGTTTTGACCATTATCCACAATTCTGGGGTATAATTACAAAAGATTGTAGGATATTTTATTTTAAGATTCACCTGAAGACACTGTTTGCAAAACTTTATTTGAATGTTTTTCCTTGCAGCCTTACAACATGTCTTAGAAAAGAATTGCTATTTTTGGCTTCATTAGAGACAAATCCAAAAATCCAAAGATCCATTAGCCTTCTCAACATGAGACCTTGTACTAGGAAACTGACTTCTAAGTCCTCCCAACAATCTCTGTTTGGCATCCAGGAAATGCAGACTCCTGGGGATGTGATTTGCTCTTGGTCATTCATGGGAAGAAGCGGCATACAATCAAAAATGAAGAATTGAAAAATGGGTCATCCTCATATATTGATTTCTATGAAATAAGTAAATAAAATATGCAATTATGCATATTGTTCATGTTACGGAAATTTATTCTACATTCTCCCCTTGGCAGATTCTTTAGAAACAGCACATTTACAGTTCCAAGCTATTACTTGTGAGATTTTCTTTTAATCACCTTTTAATAGAATTGGCATTATCATCTAATACAACTAGACATAACGACTTACAGATATTTGTCAAATATTTAGTAGGAGACCTGGGCCATTACAAACATATTTCTCACAAAAAAAGTAATTTTCATTTTCTTCCCAACTGATAGTGCAGTTATTAGGCTCCATCTCTAAGATGCCTACAAGCAAATTTAATTAGTCAGTTAAATGAAACTGTCAGAAATTTAAAAAACATTTTTGTAGTAAATTATAGCCCTAGGTATTTCTTAATTTGCTTTGTGTAATTTCAACTGGAAAGTATGTTTATAATATTCTATTTGTTCAGCATGGATGAAGGTCACTTCACATTTACTTTCATCTTGAAATCACCTGGCCATTTCACAGCTGTTTGAATTTTACCAAGAGGAAACCAGTTTGGAGGATTCAGAGAGATCAAAAAAGAAAAAAATAATAATAACATTTGGCATTTATGAAGTTTATAATAATTCTGCTCTTGGAAACTATGGAACAAGGCTGATGTTTTTGTTTCAAGTCATAAGTTATGGAAATTAATTCTACAGAAAAAATTAATAGGTGTAAAATTATGGTAATTACAGTCATGGTAACCAGATATCTTTAAGCATTAAGAGCCAGATCCTGTACTGTGGGTCAGAAATTGTATCACAAAATCATATCCTTTGATTAAGAAAACCTTTTTATGTAATATATTTAAGTGATGTACTGAAATTATTCATAATGTCCCACTCTTAAGGACTGATAGTCTCCCTCTACCCTCCAAAAAATGCCAGAAAGAAAATAAATGAAAAGCTAGAAAGAATCCAATAGGCAATAACACGTGCAATTATAAATAACTATGCATCTACATGGCTTTTCACCATTTCTTTTTTCTGTTGTTTTTGCTTTTATATTTGAAAGTTAGGAGCCCAAACATCTCCCATCATTTACTTTGAAGTTTTATTTTGAGATAACAAACACAGAATTCACTTGAATATTTTTTAGTTAGGTACTTTGCTTAGACATCAAATCTCTTTGTTCCTTTTATCATTCTCTTTTAAGTAAAATCCCTAATTAAAGAATTTGAGATTGAAGAAGAAACTGTGAGAAAATAATATAAGTATAAAAGTGAAGTGGTGAAAATTAATTTTTCTCAATCAGAAAGCAACAGTTGATATGGAAATAAGTTTACAAACATCTGAGTTCCAATAGGAACAACATATGTTTTTGGGCACTAGCTATGTAACACAAACAAGACATTAGAGAAAAAAAAAATGGAATTAATGATCTTTTTTATTTCTTTTCACTATTTTCATTTAAAGTAGACTGAAGTTAAAACTGTATGTTTCCCAATAGAACAGTGAGCACCTTGATGTTTTTATTCCTGAAAAGTTCATAGAGTTTTGCATGGATTTTTAAGGTTCTGCAAAACAACTCATAGCAATATAGAAAGTGTTTCATATTTTGTGAGTGACCTTGTATCCGGGTAAATTATAGCATCACTCCACTCATTTCTTGTTTTCCCCACAAAGTAACTGTGAGCACTTACATCTTATGATGAGAATGTCTAAAGTTTAGAAAGACAAAAAAAAAAAAAAAAGCAAAAAACACCTCTGCATTTGGATGCGTAAGACCTGCCTGGGCTCAAGAACAGAAGACCTCATTTCATATGTTTCATAATAGTGATGCCAAGTCTTTCTCTATCTCTTGGGGTTTTGATTTTCGGTATTATTTGTGAAACATATATGCTGATACTTATCTCACAGGCTGTTGTAAAGATCAAGTCAAAGGAGCATTGAATATGTGGCTGCTTTGTAAACTTTGCAACCCTTGTAAAAAATATTTGGAGATACATTTTGTGTTTATAATTTTGGAAGGTTACTTGAATATTCTCATATGGTTGTTTAATGGAAGTCATGGGGTGATGCTGCATCTTAGAAAGTGGAAAATAATCACTCTTAAAAGGCTGCTATTATTATCAATGTTAATCTTAGGAGGGATGAACAGATAGGAATTCTGGAATTCGGGAAATAGACCTCATCGTCTGTACTCTGGACTTTAGAGGGATCCAGTTGTGCTTGGATATAATCTAGGGTTAGAAATAGCAGATAATTTCCATTCCATGGAGAAATGCCAGAAACTAGCCAGAGAAATATCTCTATAGAGATCATATTCTGATCATGTTGAAAACATTAATAATAATTATAATAGTTACTCTTTATTAAACACTAACACCAGGTACTATTCTAAATTAATCCTATGCAGTAAATTTAATTCTTGCACTACTATGTGGTGGATACTTATTAGTCCCAGTTTACAGATGGAGAAACTGAAGCATAGAGAAGTTAAGAAATTACTAAAGGTCTCATACTTAAGCCCCATTTGAACATTCAAATGAGATGTAAACCCAAGCACTCTCCAATTCATTTTTTTTCTTAGTCCCTGTTCAAACTACCTCACTTTGTGAAACCAATTATCTAATCATCGGCACCTCTTGGTAGCAGATTTGGTTTGTTTGTTTGTTTGCTTCCTTTATTTTGGTTTTGATACTCCAAGGTTTATATACTCTTGTTTCAATGCCTCAGTCCTTTCTGAGAGTGGGTAATCGAAGAACAATCCTCCATTCAATTAGAGGACAGTGTAATAAAGAGGAAAGAGCCATCTCCCCAAAACTACTCTGGTGTTAAATTTCAATTGTGAGAGGTCATTAGAGTGAAAAATAATGGAAAATACAGCATGTTTATCACCTTGCTAATGCGTTAGCAGATAAAGTATGTGAAAATTGTGAGTCAGAAATAGTCTATCAGAGAAAAAGAACTGGAGCTACAAGTGTAAACATTTACCTCTATATAAATATTCTTTCTTCATTGTCAAATTTGAAGGATCAATATTGATCTTATTAAAGGTGGTGGTGGTGGTGTACATATTGTATTCTACGAGGTGAATATTTTGTTAAATTGAGAGTACTCAACTCATAGATTATAATAGACTGATTTATTTTATTGTCTATCACAACATTCTGGGTATCTAAGAAACACCCTGTATTTTTATAGGGTGTTTATGTTTGTTTATCTAACCTGTATTGTACATTTGTACATTTATTTACACATATATTATATACTTTATACAAATATCTTTTCAAAGATAACCCACATCTAACCTAGATGTGAACAAAAGATATTTGTATACAACAGTATACAATAACAACAAATATTAGGTGCTGCTATGTTCCAGAAATGGCACCACATGGGAGTGTAACAGTGAGCAGTAGAGACATGTCCTCATGTTCTTTATTGACTGGAGCTGTGTTGTTCAATATGTAACCATCAGCCACATGGGACTATTTAAATTTACATTAATTAAAATGAAATTAAATAAAAAATTTAGTTCCTCAATCACACTAGCTATATTTCAAGTGCTTAATAGCCACACATGACCAGTAGCTACTATATGGGACAGGACAGATTAGACACAATTTTCATTATCACAAAAATTTCCACTGGACAACGCTGCACTAGGGCCTTATTCTCTTGATTTTTCTGAATACATACTCTAAGATCAATATTCATGAGGGTACCGGGTTTGAAGCACCAGTTCCATATTGTAAAGCTTTGAAAGGAGTATTTGTGCTAAGATGAGTTACTCTGGAAGGCCACTGGTAGTGACAGAAATATCTTATCATGTACATATAGTTCTTTTCCCATTGGGAGAATTCTTGTCCACCAGATAATGGTACATTGGACAAGCAGAAATGGCAATATTTTAATCTGCGTGACCATCATTGTTGAAAGAAAATGAACTCTAACCTAAAATATGATAGAAATAAGAATACTGAAGAGCAGGGAAGCAGATTGATCATTCATTCATAAAGCTTCCCTATAGGATCAACTAATAGCCAGGGGAAGGATGGATATAGAAGCTGAATTTTCCTTTGTAGAGGTACATACTTATTGCCACTCTCAGCCTAGACATGGACACACAACCCACACCTCAGCAAATTATGTGGTTCTTTCCCCTGGCCACTGTAATACATTCAAGGATGGATAAGAAACCTAAGCCAAGAGAAAAAAAAATCTAATTCTGTGAATTTTGTTGGAATGGTTGGAAAATAGAAGGTAGGAGTAAGGCTGATATAGAATTGGAGCTGCTAGAGGCTAACACAAACAGAGGCAGCCTGAGAACAAAGGGAAGAAATGACAGTGAGTCCCCTGCCTAGCTTCCATGTCCAGCAGCAGCCCACACTAATATTCCTCTGTATTTTTCCTAAGCTCTTTCTCTTTCAAACAGATATTACTTGCATATCTGTCACTTGAAACCAGCATATTTTTATTGAAAAAACCTAAAGTTTGTAGCTAGATATGACCTCAGAAGCTATCTAGACTTGCTTCTGAATTTTTTCTACTAAGGAATACCCACTGGAATAAAAATACACACCCTTTGAGGCCTCAGATGTTTCTGTCAAAGCAAACAACTATAAGCATAACATTCTTTGAAAACTTACGATCTATTTTAATACAGCATGCACATTTTGCATTTCATGCCACAATGTGGCTGTTGCTGTTTGTTCCTCTAATAATTAATATAAGTAATTATATAGGGACTTAATAAAATAATAATGGAAATAACCTTATATGGGAGAAAAGGGTTTAATTAAGTATGCCAAATGTCCCATTGATCCAATTATCACCTCAAGAAAGTATGGTTTTAAATTTTTAAATTGATTTTGTATTTCTATTTTTTTTTTGGTAATTATTTCTTTTGTCTAACTAAATACTTTGAGACACCACTCTTATTTTTCCTCATCCTTGTTATAGCCATCAGTCTATTTTGACATATAATATTCAATTAATGTGAGATCTTTAAAGGCCAATATTTCAGTATTGGTGATAATGTAAGTCAAGGAATCTTAAAGGAGGAAGATTTTCAGACATGACAGCATTAGCAACCTTTCTCCATCTACTTTTGTTATATATTGGCCAGGTGGGCTACTAGGAATATAATATAATATTTTGGACTTACAAAATCTTTATAAAAACTTTTTTTGCTTTTCTTTCTTATGCTTTGTGTTAGTAAATACTGCTTGACTTCCATATGTGGTGAAACAACTTATTCCATAAAATTTCATTATTGTTCTTGCTATATAATCCCCATTTTAAATAAACTAGAAACTCAAAGTGTCATAACTGCTATGAGAAGGAATAAGGCTGCTAGTAGCCATAATAATATTTCACTTTAATAAAAAATAATAAAGGGAATATGTATTGGGATTATTCTTCAGTTTTGTATAAACTTTCTCTCACCCCAATTTGATGACCATATGTCCTCTGACACAAATTTAAAAGTCAATATGAAATGACCTAAATGTTAGCCACATATCTTATGTGTGACAAAACCAGCAGTTTGACCAGAGGCCAGTGGAAAAGTCTTCACACATATAAACGCAGTATGTGTCAGCCAGAAGAGCTGACAAATGGAAACGAAGAAAGAGAGGAGCCAGAGAGGCTAACAGTGATAATGACCATCTAAATACATACATTTTAACCCTCTATATTTCAATCCAAATATATATGTATATATTTTAAGTCCAAATATATATTTAATATACACATATATAATATGAAAGGGAGACTAATTTAGTAGACGTCAGATGTTACAGCTCCTTTAATGATACCTCAGTAATTGTAAAGGTGGACTTAGATATTTGTCGTAATTTTTGAGTATTATGGGCTCAATGTCAAGAGTATTCCAATTGCAAATATATATTTTATATATATATATATATATATATACACATACACATACATGCACACACACACACACACACACATATATATATGCATGCACATTAGGCTACCTTAACCCTGTTACTAATAAATATGTTACTCATCTATGTTACCACCCTTATTCTAATTCTAACCAAACCATCTGCTAATTGTGACTTGTCAATGTGATGCAGGAAGGGAATGTGCTGGTTCTATAAATACAAATATTCTGATTCACATGTTACTTCTGTTGCCCATATAAATCTATGCACTTCCATACTGCTTTTAATGATCAATGTTGGTATCGTTTTTAGTTGACCCTTAAAGGAATACTTGAGATTTTGTTTACTGAATCAAGTTTGTGAGCATGAAAAGATAAGGTCAGACTTAATTAGGGCCACATTTAATTAATCATCATAAACCCTCTTTGACCATATTAAGAAAGTTATCTGAAAAAAAAAGTTGTCTGCTAGTGGTTCTATGTCCTTGCTAATTGCTGCCCTTCAAATACCTATATTTAAAAAGCAGAAAAAAGCAAACAAACCCACTACAATCATGAGAATAACTTGTTGTTATCTGTCCAAAATTGTTTTAATATATATACAAACTTATGGTACCTATGAGAAGTACAGTATCCCTGTTGATGTGGCATCAATGTACAGTATATAACTTCAGAAACTATTTGCAGTGGTCATTGGATCTCTCTTCCCCATTCCTCTTGCTGTGCTGAGAATTCTTAGAGAAAATAGACTTACATTTATCTATTGTTATATGCTTGCAGCAATTAGCAGAGTGCTTGCATAGTATTACTTAATGTATAAATGGTAAATTTATTAAGGCAATGTTGAAAGTGAAAAACATTATGAGTATGTGAATTCAAGCAGAAAACTTAACTTCAAAGTTGAATCCTTCTTTTGCATACTTTGATCCACACTAAAGAACATCTAAAATAAATGACCCTATTTTTAACTTACTAGTATCCCTTTTAAATTACAAGAGAGGTTTGTTTCAATGAAGATTATTCTTTATTTCTTCCATGTTTCTTTCATGCCTCCAACACTCTCTTTTTTCCAGGTCTATACTCTGGTCTAAGTCTACTTTCCCTTGACTTCAAACTAACAGTGATGGAGGAAGTTTACTAATTAATTCCCTTTGGAGGCAGCAATAAACCGGACAACTTCTGTTGCTATTGAAAGGTAGACATTTGTTTCAAATTTTGAAATTCTTATACTTAAGGCTATTCTATATTTGCTAAGGTAAAACTCAAAAATATTAATTTATAGTATTAAGAATATATATCATATAGATAAATGCCTTTTGAAAGTTGTTTTGAGGTGTTAGTATAATACAGACCACAGCCAAATCTTTTGTGTTACTTAATGGATTTTTTTCAAGTTTTCTCTTCTTTTGAAATATCTATGAAAATCTTTATTCTTTTTAATACCCGTGTTTTAAAAGTTTCTTTTATGCATTTTGATCACTCTGAACCCTCTAAAATACATTAGCAAGTTTTTATTTTCATCTGGCTTGAAAAGAGAGCTTGGGTTTTTATGTTTTAATGAGGGGACTTAGTAATGCTTTAGCTTTTACCAAAGGCTACATTTAATGTCCTTGCTCTGACATTTGTTCAAGTTTTACAGAAGATAGGAAATAATATATTATTTCCATGCTCTAGTTTTACAAGAGCAATGCTTTACTGCATCATTTAGGTGGTGTTAAACCCTATTTGCGTCTAAAAATCTGCTCTGAGTACCAGTGATATCTCATAAATATAGCTACAAAACACTCACATAAATACTGCCATGACTTTAGTTTCCTCTTCATTTTTGTCCTCACATAACACTTTATTATAAGGTTTAGCTTGTTAAGAAAAGTCTTAATTTAATTTTTATCTATTTAAAATTTACTTTTATTTTTTATGAGTTACTCCATTATATTGCATTATATTTTTATACCTTTGAAAGTACTTTGATAAGAACATTATGGCATAAATTAGACACAAATTATGTTGCTAGGGAAAATGAGGAATTTGAAACTTTGGAGTATTAAAATTAGATGTGAGGTTAGTCATCCAGGAGAAGGGGGAGCTAACAGTCAAATACAAAGACCTAGCCTTGACTTTGGTTTAGCTCATCTTGACATCAAAGAGCCTTTCTGGTGAAAGAGGAAAATGGAATTTATCTGAAGTAATGAAAGTGATTAAATTTGGATGGATAAGCATGTCATATTTCCAAGTAATCAGTTTACTCTAAATAATTCATGCCCATGGGAAATAGTTTTGAGGCAAAGTGATAAAATAAATACAAAAGGTCTTTAAGCATTTTTTTTTTTTTTTGTATTCATAGGGGTAGAGTCTTGCCCTCTTTCGAGGGACTGTGCATGTATGTTAAATATTGCTATGTATGACTATTGAAATAATACCACCATGAAAGTTGTTAGGTTCATGTTCCATTCATGAACCTGGAACAAAAACCAGATTTTTCTCCAGACTCGGTCACAAATCTTTGACTTTAGCTAAAAGAATAATTGATGGGGGCCGGGCACAGTGTCTCATGCCTGTAATCCCAGCACTTTGGGAGACCCAGGCGGGCGGATCACAAGGTCAGGAGATGGAGACCATCTTGGCTAACACGGTGAAACTCCGTCTCTACTAAAAAATACAAAAAATTAGCCAGACATGGTGGCATGCTCCTGTAGTCCCAGCTACTTGGGAGGCTGAGACAGGAGAATCACTTGAACCCGGGAGGCAGAGCTTGCAGTGAGCCGAGATCACACCACTGCACTCCAGCCTGGGTGACAGAGTGAGACTCCGACTCAAAAAAAAAAGAAAAAAAATAAAGAATAATAATAATAATAATAACTGACGTAAAGTCACAGAGTTTTTACTCCCATCAATAAAAAAGAAATCTTTGAAGGATTCATAATTTAGCCTCAACAAGTTTCCTTATTTTAGTTTCTATAATGAAGACTTCTTACCACACCACAACCACTTACTATTGCACATTCTATGATTCCCAAGATTTAACTACACAAAATTTATAAACATTTCTTCAAATGTGAAGGCCAAAAAATATTACCAATATATAGGAACAAAATGAGTCAACAGAAACAGATTGAAAAATGACAAAACAATGGGATCAGCAGAAAAAGTACTTTAACATAACTATTATAGTCAAGAATGTAAGAAAAAAGTACTATGAACATAATGAAAGAATTTTTAAAAATAATATCAGTAGGGATGTGAGAATTATATGAAACAACCAAATAGAAATTTTAGAAATAATAATTGCTTTTCAAATTAACACAGGAATAGAAAACCAAATACTGCATATTCTCACATGTAAGTAGGAGTTAGCATTGAGCAAACATGGACATACACTTGGGAATAACATGTACTGTGGACTACTAGGTAGGCAGAGGGATGCAAGTTGAAAAACTACCTATTGAGTAGTATGACAGCTACTTAGACACAATATACCTATTTAACAAATCTGCATGTTATGACCCCTGTTTGTAAAATAAAGGAATTTTAAAAATTGGTTTGATGGCTTTATAGCAGATTAAACACTATGGAAGAAGAGACGATTGAGATCGATCACAGAGCAACAGAAACTATTTAAAGTGAATCATGGAGACAACAAGAATGGAAAATAAAATGAAAAGAGTTCAGTAGCCTAAGGCACAAACAATCTAACATAATTGCTATTGGTATTACAGAAGAGAATTTGTGGAAATGTTTAAAAAGTAGTGTTGACAAATGTTCAGATTATGTGTAAAACCTTTATCCACCTATTTAAGGAGCTCCATAAAACTTACCAAATAGGATACACACACATACATACACTCTACGCTATCACCACTGCCACTAAGACGTATCATAAACAATATGATATGTAATTACCTTATGACTTACAGGCAGTATTCTATAGCACTGCAGGATGGCTATAGTTAGCAATAATATATTTTAGCTTCAAATAGTTAGAAGGAAGACATTTAATTTTTCCAATACAAATCAATGTAAATGTTTGAGATGATAAATGTGCTAATTATCTTGATCTGATCACTGTACATTGTCGATAATGCAACTTCACTATGTATCCCATAAATATGTACAAATATTATGTCAGTGTAAAATATTAAGTAAAAAGAAAACTGGCTTGTTATGGGAGCAAGGGGACAGAGTGTTTCAAATAATGTATAGTTTGCTGAGGTGCTGATAATTGTCGAATATCTAAAGATATATTGTGATAGGTAGCCTCCAATGAACTACGCTTTCTGAAATTCACAGCTTTGTGTAGTGTCTTCCACATTGAATGGAGCTGGACTTGTTCTACCAGTAGACTGAAGCAGAGGGGACACTATGTGACTTTTGATGTCATACAAATCCTTGAAACATCCATCTTTGTCTCTTGAATTCTTTCTCAGAGGGAGAATTTCAAGAGCTAGCCATAGTGCAAGATGTCTGTTTACTCATAAACTACCATGCTGTGAAGGTGCCCAAACTAACAGTGTGAAGATTTGATATGGAAGATGCAATATAGAAGAAGTTGGGGAGCAGAGAGAGAGAGAGAGAGAGAGAGAGAGAGATGTTTGCCTGGCCAGTCCCCAGTTGTTCCAGTAATCCTACCTGGATATCAGCCATGTGAAGGAAGAAGCCATTTTGGATGTCAAGCCTTCAGATGAATCCAACCCATAGAAAGACCCCAAATGAGAACTGTGCAGCTGAATCCAGTCATTCCACAGCACCATGAGAGATAAAAATAAATTCCCATTTTAAGCTACCAAATATTTTCATTGGAAAAATATAGGAATTGAAAAAACAAATATCTGTTTGATTTGGAGGTATGGAGGTCTTTGTTGTTTCTGCGAATAACAGGGACAGAAGCCAGATCTGAATGAGTTGAGAAATCAGTGAAAGGTGAAGAAACTAAGAAAGCAAAGATAACTTTCAGGAGATGTTCCGCTGTGGATCGAGAGGAAGAATATTGGTAGGTGGAAGAGAATGCAAAGATGAAGGAGAGTTTACCAATTAAGCATGTTGAAAAGTACTGCCTATAAAGTACTCTTTCTAAAAATCAGGTGTGTGTGGGGTGAATTAACCTAAATCTAATTAATCCCCTTGATGTAATTACCAGTTTACCAAAAGTGTGGTAAACCGGTAATCGCTTTAAGAATGTGATCAGCCAAATCAAGAATTTGGGACAGTCTATGTAACAAATGGCCCAAGAAATCAATGACATTTTAAAATTATAAAGGTGGGCCAGGCGCGGTGGCTCATGCCTGTAATCCCAGCACTTTAGGAGGCCGAGCTGGGTGGATCATGAGGTCAGGAGAGCGAGACCATCCTGGCTAACACGGTGAAAGCCCATCTCTACAAAAAAATACAAGAAATTAGCCGGGCCTGGTGGCTGACACCTGTTGTCCCAGCCACTCAGGAGGCTGAGGCAGGAGAATGGCGTGAACCCGGTAAGTGGAACTTACAGTGAGCCGAGATTGCGGCACTGCACTCCAGCCTGGGTGACAGAGTGAGACTCCGTCTCAAACAAACAAATAAACAAACAAAAAGCAATAAAATTATAAAGGCAAAAAAGACTGTTATAGCATAAAACCAATTTAAGAGACAAAATAATGAGATGCAATATAAGGACCTTGTTTGAGTCCTGAGGTGAACAACCCAACTATATATATATATAAAATTCTTGAGACAATTGGTGTGATGGTTAACTTTGAGTGTCAACTTGACTGGATTGAAGGAGGCAAAGTATCGTTTCTGGGTGTGTCTGTGAGGGTGTTGCCAAAGGAGATTAACATTTGAGTCAATGGATTGGGAGAGGCAGACCCACCCTCAATCTGGGTGGTCACCATCTAATCAGCTGCTATTACTGGCTAGAAAAAAGCAAGCAGAAGAAGGTGAAAGGAGCTGACTTGCTGAGTCTTCTGGCCTTCATCTTTCTCCCATGCTGGATGCTTCCTGCCCACAAACATCAGACTCTAAGTTCTTCAGCTGTTGGACTCTTGGACTTACACCATTGATTTTCCAAGGGCTCTTGGGTGGTCATCCACAGACTAAAGGATCAACTTTCAGCTCCCTGGCTTTTGAGGTTTTGGTTCTCAGACTGGCTTTCTTTCTCCTCAGCTTGCAGACGGCCTATTGTGGGACTTCTTGTGATTTGGTGAGTCAATTCTCCCAATAAACTGCCATTCATATATGCATATTAATATATACTATTAGTTATGTCCCCTTAGAGAACCCTGACTAATAAAATTGGGAAAATGGAATGTGGACTAAGTGTTAAGTGATATTAAGAAATTACTGTTAGTTATTTATCTGTAATAATGACATGGAGGTTATGTTTTGAAAATATGCTCTTACAAATTAGAGCTACATACTGTAATGACCCTGATATATGGAATTTTTAAATAAATATATATATAATAGCAGTAATTATTACTACTGGGTGATAGGTAAGTGGGAGTTCATTATACTGGTGTCTTTATTTTTTGAATATATTCAAATGTTTCTATAATAAAAAGTTTATTTCTAACTAAAAAAAATGGTAATGAGAAAATGTTAAAAGCAGCCAAAGTAGGAAAAGGCATATTATAAACCAGGAACAATAATAAGAAGCATGGACCATTTCTCTTATTATCAGAAACAATGCAAACCAGGAGACAATGAAATGAGTTAATACAGTGCTGGGGGAAGAAAGTTCAATTTAGAATTTTCATCCAGAAAAAAATGCCTTCAAACATAAAGGCAAAAGTAAATACTTTTTTCAGACAAAACTGAGATAAATTATTCCAAACAGATCTAAAGTAGAAGAAATATCTAAGGAAGCTCTGCAAGATAAAGTGAAATGATAACAGAAGTAAACCCAGATCACAGAAATTTATTTTTAAAAAAACACATGCACTCGTATGTTTATTGCAGCACTATTCACAATAGTAAAGATATAGAATCAACTTAGATACCCATCGGAGGTGGACTAGATAAATAAAATTTGGTACATGTACACCTTGGAATACTATGCAGCCATAAAAAAGAACAACTTATGTCCTTTGTAGCAACATGGATGTAGTTGGAGGCCATTATTATAAGCAAATTTACACAAGAACAGAAAACCAAATACCTTGTGTTCTCTCTTATACGTAAGAGCTACATATTGAGTACACATGGACATAAAGATGGGAATGACAGATACTGGGGACTACTAGTGAGGGGTGGATAGGAGGGGAAATGAGGGTTGAAAAACCACCTGTTGGATACTATGCTCAATACCTGGGTGACACGATCATTTCTACACCAAAAATCAGTGACACACAGTTTAGCTATGTAAGAAAGCTGCACATGTACTCCCCAAACTAAAAAAAGTCGACAAAAAAAGAATTTTTAAAAAATGATAAATGTATTCAAATATAACATTTTTTGCTACTTAACTCAAATTGATTTTTAATGTAAAAAATGAGTTTTATAATATATATAGAAGTAAAATGCATGAAAATAATAGAACACAGAATACAAAGAGGGGAAACAAATATACTGCTCTAAGGCAATTCTATATTATAGGTAAATTGTATAATAGTATTTTGAGGGTGATAGTGGTTATTTAAAGCTACATACTGAAAATTCTAAAGCAAGTTTAGAAAATGAATAAAATAAATAGAATTAGCTGATAAATACAGGCAATAAAATGGAGTACTAAAATATATTCAATTAATACAAATATACAGGAATAGAAAAAGGGACAACAAACTGTTGGGACAACCAGAAAACTATTAGCATTATGATATACTTAAATTCACACACATTATTATTTATATTAAATGTAAACTTTTCAATTTAAAAGTAAAAATCATCAGAATGCATAAAAAGAAAAGACTCAATTATGTATTGTTTGCAATAGACAGATACTAAATATAAGGACATAGGTTAAAAGTAAAAGTATAGAAATATATTGTTAATTCTCATCAATTTAATGTCATAAAAAACATATCTTTCAATAAATAAAATTCTTTTATTGACTTACTGAAAGAAACAACACAGTACAGCATGGAAGATCCAGGGGCATCTCAGTAAGGGGGTGTTCAAGGGGTTTATTGTAGAATTTTGGCTTGTATTAGATGAATTTGAGACAGATCCAATGAAGTGGAATTTGCATTTGTTTGAGTGATGTTAATAAATTGGGATACATTTATGACTAGGTCTATTAATGGCTCTTATCTAGAGGTGAAAAAAACAGCATAAGGCTAAAGTTATATTGGCAAGAAAGCGGTTTTCACTCTTATTAGCTAGGAGAAGGGTGTTTGATAATTTTTATGGTTTGATTAATGACCTTGTTTACCTTTGTGCTTTTATACAATTAATGAGAAGTCTTGCTTGTGTCTTGTTCCATTGTGGTCCACAGTAATCTGTCTGATGCTAGTAGTCTCTGAGACTTTTTACATTGGATAAAGAGAACAGCACAGCCCACCTATGACGGCCAGGGCAGTTCTTAGGAACACCAGTGCCCACCTCTCTGTATCCAGCTTGTTCCTTGTTGTCAGGAGCTCCTTTGCTCTTTCTCAAAATATACCATGCAAACACTAATTGTGAGAAAAAATGAAGTAGTTCTAGGAACATGTAGCAAATTAGACGTCAGGATATGGAGTATTACTAACAATAGAGACATTTCATGATATAGAGAGATAATAAGGTCGATTCTTAAAGAAGACATTTGTACTCTTCTGAGATATGCTATGTATACAGCATATATTAAATTAATCAAGTAAAAATGGACAGAAATGAAGATAAAAATAGATAAATCTACAATTATAGTTAGAGATGCCAACACTCCGCACTATGCAATTGATAAAACGATTAGACAATCAGTAGAAGACTTAAAAACACAATCAGCCATTGGACCTAATCAATATTAACAGGACACTATAAACAAGAATACGCATTCTGTTTAAGTTCACAAAGACAGACCATATGTTATGCCATAAAACAAGACTTAGCACATTTAAAGAGGATTGAAATAATACAGAATATATTCTCTAGTCATAGCATAATTAAATTATTAATCAATTTAAAAACATACCTGGAAAAATCCCTAATTATCTGAGCATTAATAATAATCTTAAAAATAATTCAAAAGAGAAATTAGAAAGTATTGCAAACTGTATGATAATGAAAAGCATAACAAATCAACATTTTGTAATAAAGCTAAAACAGACTGTAAAGGGACAATTGTAGTCTTAATATTTACATTAGAAAAGAAGAAATATTTGTAATCGATGGTTAAACTTTCATTTTAAGTATAAGAAGATGAGCAAGTTAAACTCAAAGCAAGTACAAGGATGGATATAATCAAAAGCAAAAATAAATGGATTAGGAAACAGAAATCAGTAGAAATAACCAATGACACCAAAGGGCGTCTTTAAAATTATTACAGTTGATAAGCCTCTAGTAACGCAGATCAACAAAAACAAAACATAAGCTGTCAATATAAAGAATTATAAAGGAACAAGTTAGCAAAACCAACAATCAGTAAACAACATTTACAACAGAACCAGGTGGTAAGTCCTAATGAACTCTAAAATAGAAGCAATTTGGCCACCAATAGCCCAAATCCTGCATGGTATGGATTCTTTGTGGGAAGAGGAAGGATCAACTGGAAGAAGATCTGAGGAGCTGAGAACAGGAGAGCCTCAAAACAGTCAGCAGGAACGTAGGGAAGAATTGATTTGGCCAATTTGAGAAGAATAGTTGCAACTTGGAAGGGTTCTGCCCTCTGTAATTGTGGGTGGAAACTGTGAATATATTCACATTGTATGGAAAAAGTGAAAAATTTTGCAAATATAATTACGGCCCCTATCTGTTGATTTTAAATTAATCAAAGGAGAGATTATCCTGAGTGGGTCTGACCTAATCATGTGATCCCTTTACAAGAGACATTAAAGACATGAAGAAACAGATTCTTTCTTTGTTGCTAGCTTTGAAGGAACAGGCTGCCGTGAATCTATAGCCATAAGGAAATGAATTCTGCAGACAACCTGAAGGAGTTTACGTGCAGATACTTACCTAATCAACTTTTCAGATTAGTATGCAGTCCAGCAATCACTTTGGTTTCAGCCTTGCTGGACACTGAACATAGATTCCAACTGCATCACATCTGCACTCTGACCTGTAGAAATTGTGACATAATAAATGAGTGTTGTTTCAATCTGTAAGATTGTGGTAATTATTTTGCACAATCTTAGAATGCAAATATAACATGCAACTTCTTACTAATGTAAACTCATTAAACTAAAAACTCACCTATCTTTTGTTTTAATGAGGTTGAACTCAGTATGTGATCAAACATTGTCAGCTAAATTCAAAATTTAGTTCCAAATTTTTAGATAATGTATGCATGCAAAATTAGTATTTTATATTGATATTTTACTTATTTTAACTATTTTGGTAACATAATTTTATTAATATATAAGCTGATTTTATAAAGTAGTAATTGTTTGAAGAAAAAAGAGCAAAATATGCCATTCAACAGTCAGCTCTGAATGTTCTGACAAGCTATACTTAGAAAGTACATGCGCTTTTCAGTGGACCATTATCTAAACAATAGCATGGCCATGGAAAGAGAAAACCTTAAAATGTAGACGGAAGATTTTCTAAAGTCTTCTCAGAGCTTCATAGGCTCTGAAAAATTTAGATTTTTTTCAAAATTTCATGAATGACTTTCAAGTCACTGTTTATTAGTAAATATGTAATAAATGTACAATTAATAACATTTATAAAATGGTCCCCATAAGTTATGACACCTTTATATTAACTCTGAACAATTGGTTTTTCTGAAACTGCTAGTTTTTTACTATAAAATTTGATTTAGTTATTATATGTGTGTGATTTTATGAGGAATTTTGTATATAGAATTACAATTGTACATTTTCAGAAATTAGTAATATAATCTACAAATGAAATTTGTGTTCATAAATTTTTGGTCACTTATTTCTGACACACAGGTATCAGCCATGGTTTGGCATTGTGATTTTCCCTTGTTTTCTGTGCTAAATACTTGTTATATATTTAAGGTCTTAATATCAATTTTAATTCCTTTCCATGTGTCTAGTTAGTATACCCGATAGTAAATTAAGCCAGAAAGATTTATTCATGGAAAAAATACGGACCAACCTAAACCCTTAAATGTGATTACTGAGGAAATTTTAGGACAGCAGAAGTCCCACATCATTTCCTTGAAACGACTGCCGAATTTATTGGTTGGTCTCCAGTATTAATTATTTCTTTTTCCATTTATGCCAGGACCGTATTGATCTAATCCTCGATTCTCTCTCAAGGGCTTCTGAGCTCATTCTTGATTCTGTCAAGCCATCCTCTATCTGTATAATTGGCCCCTCTGTGGTTGTAGGTGGGTAAGCCCACTGCAGGATGTTCCAGGTATTTTCGCCCGTCTTTGGGGACCTGTAGTCATGTAAGCCTTTCTTACATTCTGTCGTTTTCATGCTGCTTGAAATAACTAATATTTTTCAGGGCAATTTTGAAAAGAAACACGTGCTTTATATTGAAAAAATGAAAATATTCACCTGCGTTATTGTAATTGTTATCATGTTACAGAGAATATGAGAGATCAAGAGGGAGAATGTACATACTCCTAACATGTAAAATATGCAATGAAAGCATCATAATAAATCTTACCATATAAATTACAAGTTCAATCCATATGATTATATGAAAATAGTCATGTGGTTACTATTTATTTGACAAACTATATTAAATCTGATTCTTGCTTTTGACTCCAGGTTTGCTCAGAATATCTGAATTCACAAACCAGGTCATTTATTTTTACAATCAGCAATTAAACCTGAATATCAGAAATATCTGTACAATTTCTCTTTTGAGATTCCACTGATCATTTTACTCCCAAAAATATTAAATTCACAAATAACATGTGTTGGCTAATAAATGGTCAACAAAGACTCATGCAGAAGAGACATGTTGTATTTGTTGCTGCTGCTACCACTGGTGCTGTTAAAACTTACCAAAGTTCTGTGTTGGCCTCTGAATGCCAAAGCCAAGTAAAAGATGCAATACATTTGAACAGAAAGCTATAGAGAAAAACAATTTGTGATACATAAACAGAAGATTAACATGCTCTTGAAAAAAATACATCTTTCTTGGGAATATTACACCTTAGCTTCAATATATACGTACCTGTGGCAACACACACACACACACACCCACACACACCCTCCTCATTTTATTCTCAACGGTTAACATTTAAATCTCTAAACCTTTGTACTACATTCTGTCTTAAGAGATAAACCTGATGTATATAATGGGCCTTTATAAGTTCAGAATATTTTTGAATTTAATATGCTGACAAAATTTTAAACTATGTATATGTACATATATATGTACGTGTGTATATATATATGTACACACGACATGCATATAGATATGTGTATTTATGAGTACATGTACAGATATGTGGCCAATATTTTGCAGAGAGCAGTATTAGACAAATGTTTCATCTAAAATATTATATCTGTGAATAAAATTCATAAAAGATACTCAAAACAAAACTATAGAGAGAAGGGCCAAGAGGTAGGGGTTCAATATTTGACTGCATTACATGAAGTTTCCCTCCCCTGTGTGCCTGCAGCTGTTTCTGCACATGCTCAGAGAGGACACGCAGGTGTCATCCAGAACTTGAAATCATGACTTTCTTTTATTTCGCCCACACTGATCCCTTGCTAATGCATTTAAAGAAACAATCTTAATTTTCATCCTCTTGATTGTGTCTGACTAGAAAATCACTTAGTAAACCAAGTGGAGAAACAGGTTATTAATGCAAAGCTAATGATTTCTATTTCACTTAGAAATTATCTATTGTGGTCTTTGTATAGCTGGAGAATTATGTTTGGAAACATCTCACACATTTCATTCTCTGAATTCTTTAATAAAAAACCCAAGGAGCTTATTTAGACTTTTCTGTTAACTTGAATACACTCAATTGGAGACCTTCAGGGACTGGCTATGTATGATCTTGGCTGCAATAGTGCTGATCTGTATGGGAATACATGTGCATGTGAGTGTGTGCATTGAGCGGAGATGTGTGTATAATTACAGTTTACTTCTCCTTGATGGGAGCTTGAGGGGGTGGTCAGTGAGCAGACTGTAAGCCATTTATTCTTTCTTTTCAGTTTCTTTCTTGTATATACAAAAGACATTTTTTTCACATGCCTCTCTGAAACTATCATTTTACAATACAATGTTTCTTTTTAGCTTTGAAAAGCTGTTAAAAATAACTGTGGTAGAGCAATTGCTAATATCTTACTATTGAGAGATGTTTTAATCTTGTTGACATTCCTATTCCCTAAACTACATAATTGGTCGGTCATTTATTACGCTTGTTCTTATAAAGTAAAATAATCACTTTGTATAGAGTAGAAAATAAAACTATATTCACTGCAGCAGTCTGTTGCACACGGTGGGTGTAGTATAAGGAAAATAGCTGAATATTTGAATATTTGGAGTGAGCCAAACTTGGATTAAATCTATGTTCCTTCAAACATTAGTTACATAGTTTTGGTCAAATTATTTAATTCCACGATCCTCAAGTTTTTCAACTAAAAAATTGAGATCATATTGATGAGATAGTATTAATTCTTAAAATAGATTGTTTTGAATATGTAGGTAAATGAAAGCTATCACTTTGAATTTCTATCTGCAAACACTTTGCCTAACTTTTACCTGTTTTAACATTTGCATTGATGGTACTTAAAGAAACAGGACTCAATAACCTATGCACATGTCATGTGTTGATATAATCGTACTGGGAAAACACTGGAAAAGTATTACCAAAATATTAACATCCTTTCAGGAAAAAAGTGTTAAAGTGTTGGAGAGAAGTCTTGCAGCAATATTACCTATAGTTTGATTTTTATATTTTCAAATAGCTAACCAAATTAGATCAAATTCTTTCAGAGTGCAATTACCATATGAAATTTTTGCAGCCTTTGTGTTGGTTACTTCAATTAGCATTCTTATTTAGAAAATACGTGAACTGAAGACATCTTCTCTGAATTTTATATATAAAAATTATTAATTATATTAATTTAAAAATTTCACTGAAATTTACTGATAGATAATAATGTAAAGAAAGATAATAATTTACATCAGCTGAGTGCTGCAAATCAGTGAAAATCCCACTCATTTCTCTTCAGTTTAACCCAGAGCAGTTGTCAAATCTGAACTCCAACAGTCCTGAAGTGCTACAGTCATTCATAATTGAATTTGAAATTGTTTTAACAATTGATATTGAACAAGACTGCCTCAATATTTTCCCCAGTTTGTCTACATGTTAGGCTCATATTTACTGCTACGACCTTGACTCCCCTCTCACCCTGGCCATTACAGAATCTCGATTAGGTAGCCACAGAGATCCCTCTCTTTCCTTTTCTTACAACATTTACTTTAAAAATCTTAAAACTGTGAAATCATTCTATGCCCCTTTGAGATATAAATCTTTGCAAAAGTGTCTGGCCAGTTTTCCAGTCATCCTTTTGAAATGTTATCCACCTCTGTCTCTGAGTCTCTCTCGTAGGGTAGGAGCCTAACTTCTTCTGTGGATATCTTCTTTCCTGAAGACGTGAAAAAGTTTGTTTTTTCTTTACGTAAGGTCAGCTGGCAAACTCAAAAAGTCTACAATTCACCCCACTCCCACCCCCAGTATTAAAAACTCGTCTATCTTTTGTTTTAATGAGGTTGAACTCAGTATGCTATCTGGTCTCTCTTCCCTATTGCTGTGAATAAAGTATTTCTAGCCTGTTTAACATTGCCCAGTGCATTTTTTGCTGTGAGAATATCCAATACACTTTAGCTTCTACTTTTATTTTCTAAAAAAATATTCCAAAATGTGTACATAGTAATACAGTGGTCCTCAGTGAAGACCATAAGGATAAACTTGTGCATAAGTAATTTATTTTTTTAAGAGTACATGAAGTGACAAACAGGACAAAGGGATGGCAAAGAGAAAAAAGCAAGGACTTTGCAGGAAATACTGAAAGTAAACCATATAATAACAAGCTGTAAACATAGTCCTTATGTAAGTAAGTTCATATCTAAAGTGTTCAAAAAATTCCTGAGAACAAATTTTGCCCAGGTGTGGAAAAGAGTGTATATAATAGTGAAAAACTAGAAACAAGTATGCAATATTAAGCGCTCAATACATACTAGCTATTATCATTTTTATAGAAAGTGACATCAGATCTTAAATAAAGCAAAAACTTGTGTTTTTAAATTTAAATTTATTTTTTATTTTTTAGGTGTAAAGGATGTAGTATAAAGACTTTTGATTCTGTTTACAGGCCAGTCATGGGCCCAAGGGCTAAAGTAAATCTAGTAAAGCTCTGAGGGAGAATTTGTTCCTCTCTTTCTAGCTTGGTTCCCAAAACTGACCCTGAGGTTCAAAATTTTGACTACTTAGAACAAATAACTGAATTGCAAATATGCATCATCCTTCACTTATGATAGATGTGGTTCATTAAAACTAGCCCCCTTTACTGGTCACCGTTGGGTACAGATCAGCGGATAGCTTATGCTATATTAGATATAATTTGTAGAAAAAATACACAAAGCAACACTGGAAATGATTCAATCAAAATACAATACTGTCATTTATAACAAATTTATATTTCCATTTGACCCATATATTTAAACATTTTTAATTTCCAGGAATTTGGGATTTACTATGAGTTCTGTTTTGGTCAACTATTTTCAATGCATTTACATTATTAAGACTTATTTTATGAGCCTATATGTGGTCTATCTTGGTGACTGTAGCACGCATACTTGCAAAGAATGTATATTCTGCAGTTCTGGGTTATAGTTTTATAAGTGTCTATTACCTCTAGCTGATTGGTAATGTTATTAAGATTAAGACCTTCTGTGTTTTGTGGCTATTTTATCTAGCTTTTATATCAATTACTGAGACAAGAACCTTAATAATTTATATTCTATCTGTGGAACTATGTATTATCCTTTTTAATTTCTCAATTTTCTTTATGTATTTTGAGACACAGTTGTTAGGTATGTGTTTATACATTTATAAATGTTACATTCTCCTGATAAATTGTCCATTTAGTCGTTATGTTATATTCATCTTTATCCCAGACAATGTTTTGTCCTGAAGTTGACTGAGGTTGAAATTGTTAGCTCAGTGTTATGCTTACTGTTTTCCTGATGTATATTTTTCCATTCTTCCACCTGTCTGTGTCTTATTTCAATTTTTATCTTAAAGGCAGCATACAGTAGGTCATGATTTTTATTGATATTATTAATATCTGCCTTTTAATTGATGTTTTCAGGGTATTTACATTTCATTAATGACATATGGTTAGAATATGTCACCAACGTATTATTTGTTTTTTATTTGTTCACAATGGTTTCATTGATGTATTGTTTGCTTTTTGTTTGTTCTCTGTTCCCCCTTGCATACACTCTTTGGAGTTATTGGTTGTTTTTGTTGTTATTTCGTTTTAATTTAGCTTGACTTTTAGAAATATGAGTGTGTGTGTGTGTGTGTGTGTGTGTGTGTTTGCTCTAGGGATTATAGTATAACATATAAACTTTCAAAGTTGACTTCGAACTAATATTATACCACTTCATACAAAATGTAGGAAAATTATAACCTTACAAGTCCCTTTAACACCCCCTCCAAAACTATTCTAGAATTGTAATATATATTATATCCTCCTATATTTAGAATCACACCTGAAAATGTTATAATAGTTGTTGCAAACAGTCACACATATTTTAAAGAACTTAAAAGAATACATTTTTGTTTAAAAAAATTTACTCATGTATTTATCATTTCTCTTGTTATTACATCATTACTGAAGATCCATATTGGCATCTGATATTATTTATCTTCAGCTGGAAAAGCTTTCCTATCATTTCTTGTCGAGCAGTTATGTATGCTCTTGATGAATTCTCTCAGTTTTTCTTCATCTGAAAACGCTTTTAGTTAACCTTTATTCTTGAAGGATATTTTCACTGGATTTTTTTTTCTGCTCTGCCCTCTTTCTCCTTTTCATTTGATACTCAGATAACACATTTGTTAGAAGTTTTGACAATATTTTACTACATGTCCTTGCAGCTATGTTAATTTTATTATTATTTTTGTTTCTTCAGATTTCACAATTTCTATTGACCTATCTTTAAATCTGCTGTCTATGTGTTCTGGTATTGTCATCGTGACATATATATGTAAACATATATATTTAATTTAAGATATTACAATTTTTATTTCTAAAATTTCCATTTCGTGTTCTTTATAGTTTCGATTTCTGGGCTGAGTAGTCCACTGATTTCAAATGAGTCCTCTTTTGCTTCATGTAGGTGGGTTACAACCGATTTACAATCTTTATTTGATCATTTCAATATTTGGGTAATTTTGGAGATGGCTTCCCTTGTCTTTTTTCTTGCGAATTGGTTACATTTTCCTGGGTAATTATATCTTGAGTAATTTAGGGTTACATCATGAACATTTTGAATATGCTGTGTGACTCTGGGTCCAGTTATAATCCTCTGAAAAATCTGTTTTTTTATTTTTTTATATTTTGTATTTTTTTTTAGCAGGCAGTTACTCCAGTGAGTTTCAGACTGTAAGTTTTGTCTCACTTTTTGTGGGCATCAGTTCAATTATCATACCACTTTTTAAGGTATTTGCCACATTTGTTTGAAACTTTCTACGCTCTCATGGCTCACAGGATAGTTTGAAATGTGGGCAGTGCTTCAAATCTCAGTTCAGCTCTCAGTGCTTTTGCTGTGCTGATTTAGGTTTGTTCCAGATCAGTGTAGTTCAGGGGAGAGCTAGAAAATTGTGCAGGCTCATCACAGAGTTACAGGATCACCTTCTCTGATTGTTTTGGGTTTAGGAGTCTCCTTATACTCTGCAGCTCCGTGGGGCAAGTTATCCTGGTTCCTCTGGCTAGGGAGACAGGAAGCTTCTCTTGAAGTTTCAGCCATTTGTATTGTAGCCCCTGCAGGGCTCCACTTGTGGTAAGCCTCAAAGAAAAGAGAAAGAGAAATAGAAAAAGAAACATACTGACTGATCCTCCAAGTATTAAGTATCCTCCACAGTCTTCCTGATTTTGCCTACTCTTCAGAGTTCAAGTAATTAATATTTTCGTACTTTATCAGGAATTTTTGTTGTAATCAGTGGGAGTGATGGTCCGTAGTGGGTTTACCTATTTTGTGTGATTTTTTTACTTCAGTTTGTATATGTTCCATAATGATTATTCTTTTTTTAAGGAAATATAATATTTAAAAGTAATACAGTGATTTCTAAAAAACTAAACTTGCTGCATATTTCATAGGAGTGTATTTTGCCAACCTAGTCATTATATAATGTCATAATTTAGTATTATTAAAGAATATCTTAAGAAAGTATAACAAATTCTCGTTAGCATCACTACTTCAATTGAACTATTTTTACGTATACTTATCAGTATATGTACATGTGAATTTATACATATAGTGGAAATTAAAGTGACCATATTATTTACTAGTTAAAAAAAACCTTGCATTTTTAAGAAAGCAACAATTTAAGAGACTTTAAAAGAAAATACTGTTGTTAGAATATGACTTTTACTTTTTATTAATACCTATAAATTATTGAAAAATATTTAATGTTTACCAAATCATTAGCAAGAATTACTAACTTCAGAACATAAAATACCTTATTCTGAAAAATAGTATTGCAAGATTATTTCAGGTGTAAAGTGTTAATATTAAGTCTAAGGCTAAAATGCCATTGGTGGGTACAGTTGTTTGATGCATTTAAATAGTGTTACTCACACCACATATCTATGCTCAGATTTGCTGTTACAAAGGAGCAGAAGACACTTTTGAGGGAAAGATTGGCAAGACCCTGAGGATACACCGTCCTTCTCACATTGCCTTCTCCAGTCCAACCCAGTGCCCTTAGAGTTCAATAATATTGAACTCTAAATCTGTCTAATGGATTATGTCAAATTATAGGAAAAGATCCTGGACCATTTTGAAATCATCTTCCTGTGTGTATATTTTATAATTAAATAACAATGTACATCTTTTTACCAACAAACATTTTTGTGTCTGTTGTCAGAGTGGTACATTGTTACATCCAATGGATCTACATTGATAGACACGTCCCTATCATCCTTATCACTCAAAGTCCATAGTTTACATGAAGGCTCAAACTTGGTGTTGAACATTTTTTGAATTTCAATAAATGTATAATGACATGTATCCACCATTGTAGTATCCTGCAGAATAGTATCATACAGCACAATTGTGTAATAGTTCTCTTTTTCATGTGTGTGAGTCAGGGTCTCACTCTGCTGCCCAGGCTGAAGTTCAGTGCTGTGCTCTCAGCTCACTGCACTCTCAACCTCCCCAGGCTCAGGTGCTCCTCCCACTTCAGCCTCCCAAGTAACTGGCGCTACAGGTGTACACCACCATCCTGGTTAATTTTTGTATTTTTTGTAAAGACAGAGTTTTGCCATTTTGTCCAGGCTGGAATAGTTCCTGTTAACAAATACTAAATATTAAAAATCTTAAACAGCAACACTTGGATCATACTTGGAGGTGAGCCAGCCATTCAAAGAGAGAAACACTTGAACACTTACATTTCCTAATGCTAACATGAACTTAATGTTTAATGCCATATTCATTCCTATCTTGCTGGCTCTTTTTTAAAAAATTTAATAGACTTGATCTTTTAGGACAGTTTTAGGTTCATAGAGAAATGGAAAGTAGAGAGTTCCAGTATGTTCTGCCCTCACACATGTACAGACTCTTCCACTATCAATATTCCTATTAGAGTGGTACATTGTTTCATTCAATGGACCCACACTGACATATCACTAGCACTAAAAGTACGTAGTTTACATTAGGGCTCAATCTTGGTATTATACATTCTATGGGTTTTAACACTTGTATATTTACATGTATCTACCACTTGTGATATCATACAGAATAGTTTCCTGTCACTAAATCTTCTGGGCTCAGCATATTCATCCTTCCCTCTCCCTAACTCATGGCAACCACTGATCATTTTAGTGTCTCCATAGTTTTGCCTTTTCTAGAATGTCATATTGTTGGACTCATACAGTATGTAGCCTTTTCATATTGACTTATTTCATTTAGTAATATGCGTTCAAGTTTCATTCACATCTTTTCATGGCTTGATAGCTCATTCCTTTTTATGGCAGGATGATATTCCATTGTCTGAATGTACCACAGTTTATTTATTTACTCACTTCCTGAAGGGCATCTTGGTTGCTTTTGAATTTTGGCAACTATGAATCAAGCTGCTATAAATATCCATGTGCAAGTTTTTGTGAGGACATTAAGCTTTCAAATAATTTTGGTAAATACTAAGGAGCATTGCTAGATCATATTGTAACTGCATGTTTAGTTTTGTAAGAAACTACCGAACTGTCTTTCAAAGTGGCTGTACCGGTTTACATTCCCGTCAGCTATGAATAACAGCCACCATTGCTGCACATCCTTGCCAGTACTTGGTGTTGTTGTCAGTACTTTGGATTTTGGCCATTCTAATAGGTAGGTAGGGATATCTCATTGCTATTTTAATTTGCAATTCCCTCATGACACATGATGTTGAGCATCTTTTCGTATCTTCTTTGTTAAGATGCCTGTTTGTCTTTTGCCCATCTTAATTTTTTTTTGTTTTCTTATTGTGATTCTACCCCTAAATGAGAATTGTTTCTCTGAATTTATTTATACTCTCCTTAAAAATGGCAAATAATCTTTCATTTTACAATTATTTCAGAAAATTGCCTTATCAATTCACTGAAATTAAGAGTATGAGCTTTGAGGACAGGAAGAAAAATGGTGGGTCTTTAAATCATCATAAATAATCTAACCATTCTATTTATGTAATTTCAAAGCAAGAGCAAAATAACACTTTACTTCATTAAGACGTACTGCAATCCTTATTATCTTCTCTTGTGTTTTAAAAGAATGCAAGCATAATGCATTCTGATTCATTATGGTTGGAAATTTATTTCTTTTTTTGTCCTCTGTTTTGTCCTATGTGTTTTCTGTTAAGAGATGCTGCAAAGCAATAAGAAACAAAACAACTGTTATTTATGTATTTGGCCTTAAGTAGATGATGGATTAGGGAGATAAAAGAAAAAAAAATTAAAGATACCTGGAAAGCATAGAAAAGTACACCAGTAAAAACCCCAGTTATAACACATCACTCCTACCCAGTGAATCCCCTGATAGACTGAGAAGGTCAAGGAAAAGTTTAATGAAAAGAGGATTTCTGAGCTGATTTTTAAGGACAGGAAGAGACATTAAGATGGGGAATGGAAATGAAGGAATATCATCATAATTAAATAAATCAAGCAAATGAGAAATCAAAGACCTAGAGAAGCTGGGACCTGCCAAACTGGGATGTGCAAAGAGTGAGCTATACATGTAAGGTAGAGAGAGGGGGATAGGTAAGGAACACAGGAGGCCTAAAGATGAAATGTCTGCATCTCTTGTTAAAACATAATCAAACACACACACATACACCATACACATACATGAACAATCAAAACATTATAAACATGAAAGGATTTCTGATTTAAGCTTAGCTTTTTTGTTTATTTGTTTTCATTCATCTCTGTTGCTTAAAATCTCCAAGCCTCAGTTTGCTAAAAAAAAGAAATAAAATAAAATAAATAGAAAATTAAAAAAAATGAAAAGAACTAACTTTCCTCTCAGATACTTGTGGAAGTTAGAATGGGGTAATGTTTTAATGTCCTTACTTGACTGCCTAGCACTTAGTAAAAGTATGAGAAATGGCGACTGGTGTCATAACTGTTAAACTCATTATATACATCATTTGAATAAGAATTCGAGGAACAGGGGAGGTATGGGGAAAGGGAAGATGTTGATAGGTTTAAAGTTTCCATTAGACTGGAGGAATAGGATTTAGTGCTTCATTGCACTATGTGGCAACCACATTTAATAATAATGTGTTGTGTATTTCAAAATTGCTAAAAGAGTTGTTAATGTTCTCATTACAACATAATTTATAAGTTGATGAGGTGATTGGTATCTTAATTAGTTTGATTGAATGTTTCTATAATGACTACATAGATCAAAACATCACATTGTACACCACAGATATATGTAATTATTATTTGACAATTAAAAAAACAAAAAGAAATATAATGAGAGCCTATATGTGATTTTATAAAGGGAAATTTTCTAAAGGGAAAAAGTATATGCACATTACAATACAACAAGGATGTCTTATGTAATGCAATGATTAGAGTGAAGTGCACTCCTACCAAAAAATAAAGTTGCATTTAATGAGAAAAAATAATTTAAAAAACTAGATTCTGCTAGGTTTTATTCATTTTCAGATGCCTAAACATATTTTATTTTTCTTTAGAACAGTAACTAAAAGGACACTACTGTGTATCTCTGAAACATTTATTTCTAAAATTCTTTTCCTCAGGTGAAAGTGACATTTATTTGACATGTTCAGAACATCTCTGAATATATTTGAGACTCCAACTGCCTTTACATTTTCCTTCCCTTTATTTCTCTTTGGGAGGAGATAAAGTGATCATTTTCCTTTGAACAAATTGGAGCAGGGACACTTTCATTTGGTTCAGAGATTATATTATATTTTGGAATTCGACAGGACCCAGAAGTTTTCCTGCTTGTTATTTTTGGCATTCATTATATTATGCTCCTAACATCTCTCTGAGCACGTGTACACATTGATTAAAACAACAAAATGATTAAAGTAATACATCAGGTGACAATCTCCAGATAATTTGAAACCCCAAAACAAGTTCCTTCCCCAAGATACATAAATGCAAAAGCTTAGTAGTCATTTCAGAGCCATGGCAGGAGTATTCCAAAAATCTGGGAAACATGATTTCAAATGGCCAAGGCTGGTGTACAATAAGCTATCTGATAAATAGTTAGCTAATTTTTTCTCGTTTGTTTAGGGTGATGCTCCTGTAAATTGTATATAAGCCCACACAATTTTTTTTTTTTTTTTTCACAAGGCATTATTTATTTATTTATAGAGATGGGCACAAATTCAGGTGAGCTTGTAGACTGGGAGACTGCCTAAATTGTCTCTGTATTTTCACTGAAGCGTAAAGTGAGGTTCTCAGCGAAATGTCCAGGGAAGGTGTGGGAGAGGTGAAGACAGAAGCTATGAGTGTCATCCAGGAAAGCAGGAGAGTAGGCTAACAAGGGACTGTAGTAAATTGTGTTGTGGTGTCATGTACCCTTGTGAGGTTTGTGGACAGGATCAGTAAACTCTAATCAGTCAGCCTAGTTGTGTGGTTTTTCTTCAACATTTAGCTCATCAGTCTCAGATGCAGAGAGGTCTCAGAACAGTACAGGTTTGCCAGGCTATTAAAATGGAGAAAGGGGCACGGGACTGGAGGGTACTGAGAAGGAAATGATTGAATTATTGGCCATGGAATTTAGGCTGAGTGAAAAGAGAAACGAAGATGGGAGGGAGGTGATGTTAGGACTGATGGATTTGAGATCTTGGTAAGTCGAAGACTTGGAATGTAGGGTACTAGTGTGGGCTGGGAAGTTCATGGTTAGCGATGCTGAAAATTAAGAGTTTTAGAAGTGGTTTAGGATGTTACTAGTGATGGGCTGGGCATGGTGGCTCATGCGTGTAATCTCAGCATTTTGGGAGGCCGAGGCCGGCGGATCATCTGAAGTCAGGAGTTCAAGACCAGCCTGACCAACATGGTAAAACCCTGTCTCTACTAAAAATACAAAAATTATCTGGGCATAGTGGCGGGTGCCTGTAATCCCAGCTACTAGGGAGGCGCAGGCAGGGGAATCGCTTGAACCTGGGAGGTAGGGGTTGCAGTGAGCTGAGATCATGCCATTGCACTCCAGCCTGGGCAACAGAGCAAGACTCCGTCTTAAAAAAAAAAAAAGAATGTACTAGTGATGAAAAGTTGAAGGCTTCAAAGAATGGCTGACATGAAATCAAGACATTGAATGGTTCTCAGCTGAGGTCAGGACTGCTGATCCCTGGGGGATGAAATGGGGCGTGTGCAAGGACACGTGATGTCGCAGACTGTGGAGCGGGTAGAAGGCTGGTAATGTGCAGGGAGGGCGCAGCAATGCCATAAGGCTCATATTGTGGAGGATTGCCTCGCACAAAGAGTTGTCCTGCCTCAAATGACAGAGCCCCAGTTAAGAAGCACTGGGCTAGGGTATTGGACAGATCACCCACGTGAACGTGCAGAGTGACGACAGGGAAATGCTGGAGAGAAAGACAGTATAAGCAAGAAGAGGGACAATGAAGGGGAGTAGCT